>NW_026943127.1:300000-423038 GCF_024139115.2 Armigeres subalbatus
TCCTGCGACTGTATTTTCGAAACTCCTGAAATATCGCAATGAAACTCACGCAGTGTAAATAACACATCTTACTCAAAATTTCGTTAAAATTACCTCAAAAGCTTTGCGAGCAAAGACGTAGGATTACCAATCTAGTGATGGCGAGTTCGATTCTCGGTCCAACCTAGGATGTTTTCGGGTGGGAAACATTCTTGGCCCCTGGCCATTATACTTATCATACAAGATACATACTCATGCAATAGCGAGTATAGAAAAACTTTCAATTAATAACTGAGGAAATACCTTGGGAAATACTAATAAAATACTAACTTAAAAGCAGATGGAATGTAGAGCCATTTGCTATTCTGGTCAGCATCCATAATTATTTTTCCAAAGATATGGTCGTACACATTATTATTTTTGCAATAGCAGCACGGCATTATGCAAACTACTCGTAATCAGTTGCGACATAAGCAATGTGAGTAATTTCGATTGTCGCGAGAGCTCACTTCGATTCACAATGGAACCAAGTCAGAATTTAAGTGATCGGTACTTCCGCCCGCGTTGCATTTTGGTCCTTTAGAGGGAACCTCTGGCACGCTGTTTCGTTTTTGTCGATGCCCCGCATATCAGATTCCGCGTGTCTATCTGTGCTGTATGTAGAAAAGTATTGTATACGTCAGGTAACACGCCGATGGGCATCGCATCTCCCCGACACACACTGGTTCAGAAGCCCCCAAAACGTGCGTTTTTTAGTTTTCGACCTGAAAACTACATTTTAGAGTCATGATGTCTTCAGAAGAGTTGAAGGATATTTCTTGGGCTTGCTTTTGATAAGAAAATATCAATGATCTATCCACCTTGAAGGGCGGTAAGGAATGAAAAATTTACGCAGATGTACAAAAGCAGTGGTTGTTCTCTGCAATGTTATAAAGAATGTGAATTGGAACATCTTTTCTGAAGACACAATATTTGACAAACGGTTTTGTAAGGAATTAGAGCACGTTTTGTATGAATGACCCCCAAAAATCATATTTTGAGCATAACTTTTTAGAAAATGATTTTAGCACTATGGTTTATTTTAGAAAGTTGTGCATAATGACAAAAAACATGTTTGTCTAGAAGACTACTTTGATCTATCTTGAAACCTGTCAAAGTTTATTAAGGAATCTTTAGAAAAAATAGTCAATTTTCACATCAACACACCATGAAAAGCGGCAAGAGGCGGCAAGCCAAACAGCCACCATCTGAAAGATTCGGTTTTAAGCTACCGAATGCACAATGTTTTGTTTTGTTCCGTCGTGTTCCACTATTGTTTTGAATCAACTTAAAATAGTCCTTAATGTACGTTTTTCAGTACAACTGTTATGTAAACAATTAAAAAGTGGCTAACATGATTGGTTATTTATTGCATAGTAACAATCTCCATCAAGATTAAACAGCCACATTTAAGCCAAACGGCTGTCATTTGTCGAGATTGTAGCCATGCAATAAATAACTAATCATGTTAGCCACTTTTTAATGAATCGCCTGCTTCGAGCGTGCTTACAGCGGCACACTAAGAGTTAACTTTCCGAAATCAATATGGCGAAAGGTATCTAAGATTCGATTTCTCAAAATTAAGCACCTTCATCGAAAAAATATTTGATAGGCGACCTTCCTACACAACTGGTACCAAATAGTTTTTCGTGAAAAGTTCCTACTTTTGAGAAATCACGCCTTAGATGCCTTTCGCCATACAAATTTCTGGTGGTTAACTCATGCTGGTTATTTGCGCATATACGATAGCGCCTGGATGTGGCAGCGACGGGTAGAAAATCAGCCACTGCCAATAATTCATTGTTTACGTAACAATTGTACTGAAACCGTACATTAAGGACTATTTTAATTTGATTTAAATCAATAGTGGAACACGATGGAACAAAACAAAACATTGTGCATTCGGTAGCTTAAAACCGAATCTTTCAGATGGTGGCTGTTTGGCTTGCCGCTTCTTGCCGCTTTTCACGGTGTTTTGATGTGAAAATTGACTATTTTTTCTAAAGATCCCTTATAACTTTGACAGGTTTCAAGATAGATCAAAGTAGTCTTCTAGACAAACATGTTTTTTGTCATTATGCACAACTTTCTAGAATAAACCATAGTGCTAAAATCATTTCTGAAAAAGTTATGCTCAAAATATGATTTTTGGGGGTCATTCATACAAAACGTGCTCTAATTCCTTACAAAACCGTTCGTCAAATATTGTGTCTCCAGAAAAGATGTTCCAATTCACATTCTTTACAACATTGCAGAGAACAACCACTGCTTTTGTACATCTGCGTAAATTTTTTTATTTCATACCGCCCTTCAAGGTGGATAGATCATTGATATTTTCTTATTAAAAGAAAGCCCAAGAAACATCCTTCAACTATTCTGAAGACATCATGACTCTAAAATGTAGATTTCAGATCGAAAACTAAAAAACGCACGTTTTGGGGGCTCCTGAACCAGTGTGCGACAGTATAGACAAGGCATGTATGCATGCACATATTTCTATGCTAATTCGCACTGAATAAAACACGCGTGCGCAAATAAATCGTTGTCGCAGCGCGCCACCATAGACTAAGACGACTTAAGGCGTGCAGCGTTGACCACACATATCCGCCCGGATGAACTGTGAGCGGGAAACGCACTTCAACGCCATTTGATGGTAACGGTGTCTGCTCACTTAGCAGCTTACTTTCGGTTATTGTTGTTTTAAATTGTACGCGCCAGAATGTCTCATTCCCATCATGGGTGAAGGAGTTGACTCTTGACGTTTTAATAGACACGCTTTACAACTCGGTCCTCTACCCAACAAAGACATCAATTTGTTCGGCTGTTAACCGTTTAAAAAGTGTTGCCACTGTGTGTAAATTATTGCGATTGCTTCGAAGAGATTAGGAGAAATCATTTTAAGAGCACTGTAGCCATCAGAAATAGTTTACACTACTTTTATACATATCTAGATAACCGTTTTTGATCAAACAAGTGGAAATATTTCCCTTTCTATCGCACCGTACAAGTATTAGCGTGAATGTGATAATCGATCAAAATGAAGTTTATTATTATTTCTCCGTCACAATCGGTTTAATACACTAATTTGAAAAATTGGATAATGTAAGAGCGTCAAATATATTTTTTTGCACACACTACATTTCGGTACATCTAATAGCCTATTTAGACCACAAGCGTTCCCACGTCTTCTTGTTATTTAATAAATAATACATGCGAATATAATAGTTACAAATATTGTACAACCAATACACAACCATTTGCAGGAATTTTCGTAAAAACCTAAAAGTCTTTGAAAAATTCTAAAGCAATAAAAATGCCAGCTCGTTCAATATTTTGTTGATACACAGAGCCTCGCAGAAAAATCAATAGCCCAAAGGCCACTAAAATTGATTTGGAACTGCTACCAGATTCAGATCCGCTTAATTGATGTCCCTCATCAGCTACTAGTTTACTTCGACGTCCAGCGTGCACGTGCTACGTGTTGAAAATATCGTTCACCTGACACGCATCTCGGGCAACACTTTCTCGATCGGTTGCAGCCCTTTTCTGAAGTGCATTCCAATGCAAGATAGTATTTTGGGATTATATCGCCGATCCAATCGGATTAGTCTTAAATGGACCACCGCACACGCAACAGGGATGTGATCAGAGGTGGCATAATGCGGTCGCGGTTAGGCAAACAAAAACAGTGCCATCGAGAAACACCGAAGGTGGAACGCAAGCTGACGACATCAGCGCCGAACGAATGGTCGTACCTGGCCGTTAATACGGCGTCTGCCCACGTTGACGTGCTGGAAAAGAACGACAAATTGGGCTGGCGACCGTGTGTTTTGTCAACAATGTCCACTCTTTTGTATACAAGATATATCGAACAATATGTATGGCTTCGGTTATTACCGCCTTTTTGATTTGTGGTCAAATAGAATTCTTCTTTCACTTATTAACATCTCCCAATTAGAATAATATCACTACATAGTTTAGTGGTAATTAATCCAAAAACTAGCTTTTTACACTAAGTTTATTTTTACGAGCCCAGCTTGGTGGTTCTGTAGGCGCGTATTACTGCAGCTTAATTTTGAAATAATGCGATCGTGCATTTGATTTTCGATACCAGTGATCATCGCATTATATTTGCCTTTGTCTCAATCATTTTATTAATTATGCCCTAGTTTTGGACATAACTTTTGACTAACCGAACCATTCTCAATAAAAAAAACCTACAGAAATTGCTTACGTAATAAGTGTACGACCCCTTAGCATTAGCATTGAGCAATTCGCACAAATTCGCAGGCGGTACAAGCATAACTTTTACCCGGAGAAATGGGCAAGTTTTCTGACATACCATACATGAAAAACAAAACTAGCCATAATGCGACTTGTTGGTAGATTTGTCACGTTTGGAATGTTTTCGTTTTTACAGGAAGCTTTTTTATTCTTAACTAGCCGACCCGACGAACTTCGTTTCGCCTATAATTGATTTTTTCTCTGATTAATTTTCGAGTTATGAAGAAATTGAGGTTTCATTTGTATGGGAGCCTCCCTCTCCAACCATCTTAAGAACCTTCCCGGCCCCAAAAACCTCTGCATACAAATTTTCACGCCGATCGATTCATTAGTTTCGGAGTCTATAAGGTTCAGATAGACAGAAATTCATTTTTATGTATATAGATTTGCCACGCCATACAATCCCGCTTCCAATTATCACGTATTGGACACTTTTTAATTGGATCTGAAACCTATCTTGCGACGTCTCAAACTTCATGATTTCATAAAGCATGATCAATTATGCATGTTTCAAGGCACTTGGTACGTCCTGGGAACCCTTTTTATCAAAACTCCAGCAGCCTTGTTCCCCGGTGTAGTGGTCATTTCATGTATTCTTAACCTTATCATGCGACACATCATACACCATTACATTCATCACCAAATATGATCACCAAATATGAAGAAACTATTTTATGTATTTTAAAATTACTTTGCGCTGTATCAAACTTCATGGCTATGAAGCTTGATACACCGCAAAGTAATTGCAACATGTGACAACTTTCGTGATCATTTTTCCAAGTATTCTCTCCACGAACAACCTAGATAGCCGTGTGGTGTCGTCAGCCGGTTGTCTGGCTAAGAATAACGCTACGGATTGCCTGTTCCAGTGGTAGAAGTCCACCATACAGGTGACCCCTAATTCTTGGTGTGATGCGGCTGATGGTTGGGGGGGTCTAATAAAAACAAACAGTCTCAGTATTGAGCCCTTACTGCACTAACCGAAGCTATGGCGTAGGTGACATTTTGCTTCTTAGAAATAATCGGCTACTCTTATTCAATCTCAACTTGGGGTTAAATAAGTGTGGGATTATGCGCATGTTTTTATTTAGTTTTTCATCAAATTGTCACCTTTATGGATTCGCTTTATGCGTTTTTCACAGTGTACTCTGTGTTTCGTCTTTGACGTTCTTGATACGATACCGACTTGGTTTCATCGTTGCTGTTCACATAAATGTTGAAGTTGTGGAGTGTATTATCTTAATTCGCAATGGCTACAGTTAAGATAGCTCAAATCAATCTTCAGCATAAAAGAACAGCAACGATTAATCTTTGTAGACTTATGCAAAATGGCAAATCCCAAGTGGCTTTGTTGCAGGAACCCTATTTTCGCAAGGGTAGCTTCTACCTAGGTAACCTAGTGAACCCAGTTTTTGCTGCTTTCAGTAATGAAATGGCAAACAATCGATCATTGCCACGTGGTTTTTTGCCAAAAGTTTGCCAAAAGTTTTTTTTAGATTGACGTTTTTGTATAATTTGCGAAATTAAAATTCTTCGATGTTTTTATGGCTTCAATTCGTATAGAATGTATATCCCATTATCATTATACTAATTTACGCAAATTATTTCCTCAGCACGTATTTCTCGCATTCGCCACGAAGTACGTACGTACATAAATTTGTAAGCTGATGTAAAATATAGTCAAATAAAAATACAGAAGCTGTGTACCACGTTCTGCGGGTGAGTAAGCATCTCAGATCATAATATCCTATCCTCAGCTGCTACCGTACCGGACTGCAAGCATACATTTGCAATGCAGGCTCGGTGTGATCTGTTCGGCGAAAGCCCTTCCAAGTATAATTTATAATCGCGTGTGGCGAATGTTCGAAATTTCAGCGAAAAACATGCGGTTAATTATAACGGCAACAAAGAACGCTAAGCCAATTTCCCAGTGTATCGTTTTCTGGATATAAAAGGACCACCTACACTAATTGTGACGTGACCGGTTTTGCATTGTTGTAGGGAAATTAGGTGAAACGTTTTGAAATCATTATACGTCGATGGAGTACACAATGAGGAAAATGAAAACTATCAGAAGTTAAATGTTTAACAATTATTTTCCTGTTCAAATCTCAGTTAGTTTTATGTGTTGAACATAATCATAGTACAATCTGGCTCATTTTCAATAGGGAAACATAGGGCAATAAACCAGTTGAATAAAAATTTAAGATAAGTTTAAAAACTGGTATTTCACATTGTTAACACATATTCAGGAACCTAAATATTATTTTGACCATATCTGCAGCACCCAAACACGCAGCGTATAGTTTTACAATTAGATAAAATCGTGAAAAGAAACCATTTTTTCTGCACATTTACCGATATTTATTTCACTAAAATTAACTCACATGAAATATGTAACACAATAATAATACAAACAAGTCTCTCAAGTTTTAGTTTTCCTAAATGTGAATCAAATTCTTCGCTTATCGCAATACATTATTTGTTACTTTATTACATTGTATTACAGTACACGCTGTAATGAAAATCAGAAATCAGTGAAAAATAATTAGCACATATTGCGGAAAGAAATAATAAATGATGCTATAGGTGGATCACTGAACGATTTCCATTAATAAAGTCCGCTGGATATCGCCGTCACCAAATGGATGCTCATTAGTCAAAAATCTAGAGGCCAAGTAACCGGTAGCCGTTTTCTTTCAATGCAAAGCCGGGTTGCATCATGCATGGAACTTATATATATAGGAATAATGTACAGACTGTAGGAGGTGGCAGGAGTGTGAAATAAATTGCATTCTTTTATACAATTGCAGAAAAAACGCTGCGTGTTATTTGGTGTTATAATAAAGATTTTCGTCTTGAAAGGGTGATTTATTGGAATGAAAATCAACTACAAAACATGTTTTATTCGGAATACCATTACACAGTATGGGAAATGAAACGGCATGTTGAAATAAACTGTAAACGCCAACCATTAATATTGAAAATGCAATTCAATAAGCTGTAGTTTTACGAAATAATGCCAGTCAATTTAACTGCGCTAAATTTCGCGTTCCAAATATGTGCATTAGAGTAGGGTAAAACGTCCTATCGTTGTGGTATGCTCTAATGTTGCGGTAGTGTTAAAGAAGTCCATTCTGGATATAATACCATTGCAAACAATTGTGGGTACGCTAAAACTCTTCGGATTAAGGACTAGAACAGCTTTTGTTTGACAAAATTCCGTTCAAAACGATGAAAAATCATCATTTTTCGTTAAAAATTTGAATCCTTTGAGCCTATTATTGCGGTAATGCTAATGTCCTATTGTTGCGGTATCGCTCTCCATAAGAATTACATGCAATACCGCAACAATAGGACTGACCTTCAAAAAATATCGCAACGATAGGCAACTGCGTCCTATTATTGCGGTAGTTTGTTTTATTGTGATAAAAACAAAACAACATCATTTTAGCACAACTGACGTAATATTTACGAAACTATAGTTAACGAGCATCCTATTCAACTACTACAATGTGGAAGTCGACCAACAGGTAATTTTCGAAGAATTTTTGTAATCAATTTTGTTTTGACACGGTGCTTAACCCCTCCATAATAGGTAGTTTTACCCTAATTCAAATTTTGACTTTAATGCTTAAAGGATTGCATTTGTCATTTTAATAACACTCTAAAATTTTTAGCTAATTTGGATGTAATTTGAAAACATATGAGACGCCCCAACTCTTCTATGGGGCTGGCAGCACCATCTCAGAATCGAATGAAACTTGGAGGGCATAAATATATGGTATTTCTAAGCCACTTTGCATACTTAGTTTTTCAGAAATTGTCAAGAGTAACATTTGATGAGGGCCTAATTTTTTCATGGATTTTTTTCAAATCGATGTACCTCTAAAATTACGAGACCTACAAGAAAGTGTTGTTTGGCGGACTGTCGTGAAATTCCCTGAAGTTTTTTGGAAAAATATCTAAAAAATAATGAATTGATTTCTACACTGAAAAAAAATAGTTTTAAAAATTAAAATCGATATTATAAAAAAAAAACCTCATCTCAGAAATCGATGAAAATTTTTTTGCAGGTGGGTATTTTAATTATCTAACTTTGCTAGACATAATGTTCCTGTGACATATTTAAGGAAAAACAGTTTTTCTAACAAAAACTTTTTTCATGTCCATATTGAGTGAAAATTTATCAGCGTGTTTTATGCCTACAGCGCCAAATATAGGCTCAGCAACCTATCATCAACCTACGACACATTCTGGACGTATGGGAATTTGTTTAGGAAGCAATTTAGCATAATTTAACATTAATGTGGACCATCATTTGAAAAGGGTTTATATTTTCTTTGACTTTTTGTATCGAAGCAAGGGGCAAGAAACTCCCAACTTTGCGATAGTATTACTCATTGTCCCGATTTTCCTCAAACAAAGATTCGGTTGCTAGTTCGGTTGTTATGGCGTTTGTCAGTTAGTTGTTGAAACATAGTGCTATCCCGTTTTGGAAACATTTGATTTCTAACTCCTACAAATTCTAGAAAACTTTCAAACCGCCTTTTACATTTTTTATGCAATTAAACCTAAACGGAAGCCCCAAAGATTGTTCAGAAAATATTAGTACTAAAAACACAGCGATTTTTTAAGAATTTAAATAAGACGAAAATTATGTGTTGCCTAAAAAGGGATGGACTGTATTGGCTGGGTGGCGTTGTGTTTCAATCAGGCTTATTCGATCAACTTACCATAAAACGTAGTTTTTCGCTAGTATTTGTTAGTATTTCTGGATACTAACGAAAGTTTGGAGTTGGTCAATCCTTGTATCGAAGTAACTTTAAAGCAATTGGGTTCACAAAAAAAAACAAATAATTGCTTTGAAAACGGGCAACATTTGAAACGAAACTTAAGTGATATTTAATTGTTCCCAGTCATTGTTGTTCCCAGCGTTTGTTTATTGTAGTTTGTTTTATTGTGATATATATATATATATATATATATATATATATATATATATATATATATATATATATATATATATATATATACCGCAAAGTCAATAGTTGTGTCACTCGCAAACGCTTCTTTGTTGCAAGTGATAAATATAGACAAGAAAACAATCGTCTTTTCAAAGCCTATGTACTGCGTTCTGAAGAAAATCTGCGACGGAACCCCAAAGGCTTTTGGAATTTCGTGAACAGTAAACGCAAGGAGAATGGTCTTCCGTCCCAAATGTTTCTTGAAGAACAATCATCTAGCAATTCACTTGAGGCTTGTAATCTCTTCGCTATTCGATTTGCAAGTGTCTTTAACGATGATCAGCTCACTCCATCGGAAATCATTGAAGCAACTCGTGATGTTCCCATCGATATTTCCTGCTTAAATTCACTATTAATCTCCTCCGAAGATATACTGATGGCATCAAAAAATGAAAACTAGCACTTCTCCTGCCCCTGACGGCATTCCAACATGTATTCTCAAAAGATGCATTAACCAGTTGATTGTTCCCTTGCAACACATTTTAAATCTATCATAATCTTCCGGTAAATTCCCAGACCAATGGAAAGGCTCCCTCATGTTTCCCGTTCATAAAAAAGGCGACAAACGTGACGTTTCCAATTATCGAGGAATAACGTCGCTGTGTTCTACTTCAAAATTGCTTGAACTGATTGTAAGTAAATTTATCCTGCAAAACTTCAAATCCTACATTAGCACTGATCAGCATGGTTTTTTCCCTGGCAGATCCGTTTCCACTAACCTCGTAGATTTTACCTCATATGTCCTACGGAATATGGAAAAAGGTATTCAAATCGATACTGTGTACACTGATCTAAAAGCCGCTTTTGATTGCCTAAACCATGACATTATTATGGCAAAACTAGAAAAGCTTGGAATTCACGGTTATCTCTTAAGCTGGTTTAATTCTTATTTACGTGGAAGGACACTAAAAGTCAAAATAGGATCTTCTACATCCTCCTCTTTTGGTAGTACCTCCGGTGTTCCTCAAGGCAGTAATCTTGGGCCTCTACTTTTTTTGATATTTTTCAATGATGCAGTCAAGGGATTACCTCATCGATGTAGGCTTTTGTACGCAGACGATTTGAAGATATTTTTTCCAGTAAATAAACCTCAAGATGCTGCAAAATTCCAATGTTTAATTGATTGTTTTCATAACTGGTGTAAGAGAAACAGGATGTGTTTAAGCTTAAACAAATGCATAGTGATTTCATTTTCTCGTAAAATTAACCGTCTTACATGATTACTCGTTATTTGGCCAATCTATCACTCGTGCAGATAGAGTTAATGATCTCGGAGTTATATTAGATTCTAAATTGAACTTTAATGAACATATGACTTCTATTATCAGCAAGGCAAATCGACAATTGGGATTCATCTCCAGAGTTTGTCAATCTTTTCGGAACCCTTACTGTCTTCGTTCTTTGTATTGTTCCTTAGTCCGTTCGATTCTTGAATTTTCGTCTGTTGTTTGGTCCCCGTTCTATTCTACCTGGATTTCTCGAATTGAATCCGTACAACGCCGTTTCATTCGCCGAGCTTTGTCCCATCTACCGTGGAACAACCCTATGAGCCTTCCACCATATGAGAATCGCTGTCTCTTACTAAATCTTGAAACTTTATTATCTCGTCGACAAAAAGTAGATGCAACGTTCGCTGCAAAAATTATACTTGGTGAAATAGACTCACCCAATATCCTGAATTGTATGAATTTTCGTGTTCCTCCGCGCAATTTCCGTTCGATGTCTTTTTTTTAATTTACCTTATAGAAGAACTAATTATGGGTTAAGTGATCCTATACGCAGAATCTGTGAGAGATTTAATAGCTATTCAATGTTCTTCAACCTAGCAGATACTAGCTCAATGTTTAGAAATAGAATTAGGAATATTTAGTATACGTTCAATTAGACTTAAGTGTTCGTTGAATGTTAATTGTTGTATTGTTTACTTAAAAGATGCAGGTTTTTTTTACTGGCCATATGCCGGTTTTTCCTGCCATTTTAAATAATAATAAGAAGCAACAATAAAGAATAAAGAATATATATATATATATATTGGCGTCATATTTACAAAACTCACCCAACCAGCGGATGGCAGATTTTAATATAATTCTGCATAAGAACCTTACAGAAACTGTATAATAATTTGGCATATACAATTTCGGAAGATTTTTATACAATTTTTGTATTGAAATAGTATAGATTTGTATTATTTTAATACAATATCTGTATAAAAATTTTACAAAATTGTATATGCCAAGATTTTATACAATGTTAACCAGATTTGTTTGCAACTACTACTGCAATGTGAAAAAAAGATGAACAGTTCATTTTAAAAGAATTTTTGAAATGAATTTTTTTTTCGACGCGGTGCTTAACTCCTCCATAATAGGTCGTTTTACCCTATAGTTTAAAAAGTATTGCTATGAAAAGACTGTTGTCAATGAGAATATATCTGTAGAAGCTAATAAAACATCCAGTTTTTATCGTAGTCTTTGACAGAATGTCATTTATTTAGCTGTCCAAAGTCAAGGCCTACTTACAAATTCCTAATTAGTTGCTAGAGTCTATTTATATTCAATAACACTATTTCTACAATATCAGTTGTGATGTTTTATTACGTTTAAAATTCAAAATGAATAAATCAAGTGCCAATAAATTCCAAAAATGTTGTGCAAATATTGGAAATCCAAATTGCACTCGCTCCAGAAAACTGAAAGGTATATCGGCATCAATTATTGGAAAAATAAATTCGCTGGGGTATACGCACCAGCAAAGTGAAGGAATGCGTATTTGTGAATGTGTGTTTTTGAACTTGCGTTTATCCGCTTTATCGTTTGGAATCAAAATGTTTATCTGATAAAAAAAATCAACCTCCAATTTTTGTTTGCTGTACCAATTTACATCTTTACATCCATTGATTTATTTTCTTGGCGAACGAAACGCTCTTTTATGTTTCAGATTTTACAGTTATAAATATAAGAAATCTAGGAAAATATACGCCCTTTTCAAATGTTGGTCCACATTAACGTTAGATTATGCTAAATTGCTTCCTAAACAAATTTTTATACGTCCAAAATGTGTCGTTGGTTGATGATAGGCTGCTGAACCTATATTTGGCGCTGTAGGCATAAAACACGCTGATAAATTTTCACTCAATATGGACATGAACAAATTTTTTTGTCAGAAAAACTTTTTTTTCTTAAATATGTCACAGGAACATTATTTCCAGAAAAGTTAGATAGTTGAAATACCTATCTGCAGAAAAAATTTCATTGATTTCTGAGATGAGGTTTTTTTGTAATATCGATTTTAATTTTCAAAACTATTCACAGTGTAGAAAGCGATTTTTTATTTTTTGGATATTCTTCCAAAAAACTTCTGGGAATTTCACGACAGTCCGCCATACAATACTTTTTTGTAAGACTCATTTTAGAGACACATCGATTTAAAAAAAATAATGGAAAAAAATTAGGTCCTCATCAAATGTTACTCTTGACAATTTTTAAATAACTAAGTAGGTAGAGTGGCTTAGAAATACCATATCTTTATGTCCACCAAGTTTCATTCGATTCTCAGATGGTGCTGCCAACCGATGGTCGAGTTGGCGCGAAATCCGTCATGAGTATATCGGCCAAATAGGGCCCTCCTTAGCCGTGCGGTAAGACGCACGGCTACAAAGCAAGACCATGCTGAGGGTGGCTGGGTTCGATTCCCGGTGCCGGTCTAGGCAATCGGTTTGGATTTTTGTCTCCATATCCCTGGGCATAACAGTATCATCGTGTTAGCCTCATGATCACGCCGTGTTTGTCCGACGAGGCTTATTTTTAAAAAATCAGTATCTCTAAAACACTCACTACACGAAAGAATAAGTTTTCCCCTTTCACGTAGGTGCATTTTTAAAATGTTCTATCGGGGGTCATTTTTTCATACATTTTTGGAAGGGTTAAATCGGCTATCATTTGAGATTCCTATGGAGTTTGAATCAAAAATAGTGAAAAAATAAAAATTGTTCTAGATCCCCCGATAGAACATTTTAGTTTATCCACTATATGAAAGAGGAGAGCATATACTTTCACGTGGTGGGTGTTTCAGAGATACTGATTATTGAAAAATAATGTTTCCCCATAGATACACCGTGATGATATGCGACTGCAAAAATGGTAACCTGGCTTAGAAACCTCGCAGTTAATAACTGGGGAAGTGCTTAATGAACACTAAGCTGCGAGGCGGCTCTGTCCCAGTGTGGGGATGTAATGTCAATAAGAAAAAGAAGAAGAAGATATCGGCAAAATAGGAAAATTCACAAGAAATCATCTTCGTTGCGAAACGATTTGATGCTCGCAAGAAAAGTAATTATAGAAATACTGAATCTTAGAAAATATTAATAATGAGCATTTTTGTTTTCTTCATAACTTTGCTGCCAAACGACAAATCGCTTCGCAAAAATGTGTTGATTATATTTAAATAGTTCATGTGGCAGGTTCCGGAACGCTCTTTCACAATATTTTCCATAAAAACTTTAAATGACGTGTGCACAATCAAATTGCATCCAAATTAGCTAAAAATTTAAGAGTATTATTAAAATGGCAAATGCAATTCTTTAAGCATCAAGCAAGCAAATCATAATATAAATTACCATCGTTCGGGGTGACATTGGGCCTAGGGGGTAAGATTGGGCCAAAAACGAAAAATGTTTCCACTCCTAATATCTCAGAAACTGTTGCGAATTTTGATGAAAACTTCAAACGGTTCGAAATTATATTAAAATTCACGTCTAGGAAATTACAAAACAAATTCCAAGAACTAATTGTGCTCGTACCATAATGCTTTTAATTTTATTGTGAAACTATTGATCGAATGAACCCGTATCAAAATGGTGTCAGTAATGCCCCACAAATCTATTACATAACTAGTTTTTAGATAGATGGATACCTGGTTATCATGTTACGATAATCTGTTGTTGTTTTATCGAATTTTATAGATATTTTATATAGCGGTTCTAGTTTTCGTAGCAACGAGCGATGCACGCTAAAAAGGGGTGAGATTGAGCCAAGTTTTAGTTGATTTTCCTTACACAGTTGGTAAGAGCCCTAATGTAGGCAATTATTTTTAATGAACGATTGAAACCAGGGGGAGAAGGCGGAGCACTGAAGCCCTACCCCGACATGTGCGACATCTGGATTTGGTTCTAAAATGTAAACAACAGTGTTAATTCTCTACCACCTTTTTGTTATGGCGAGGCAATTTTTATGCACACTTTTGTTTTCGATATTTTATCAAAGATAAACACTCAATCATGCAGCCATATATCGATGTGGTATGCTTGAGATACCTGCTCGAAAAAGAATTTATTTGCAGTAACTAACCGAATATAAATATGTGCACATTAACGATTGCGCCCTAATACCGGTTCTAAGCTTCGTTGCAGAGTACACGAGCTTTGTTCGCCAGTGACAGGCGTATGAGGCCCTTGATTGAAACGAGGCATCGTCACCGCTGAACTTTATTTTATTTGGCCCAATGTCATCCCCTGTGAGGGGTGAGAATGGGCCAATTTTGAACAACATATAGTAACTTTGAAGAATTTCCCACACAGTGGTAAATTTATTATTCAATCTTGTTCCAAACTAATTAAAACTTGATTCCAATGTTAACTACTAGAGCTTTGTAACATTTACTTGGAACATACCACATTTTGGCCCAATGACACCCCCGTTGACGGTACTCTAATGTGCATGCAAATAAAAATCAAATTGCACAATATTTGAATCTGTGAATGAGTTTACGAGTTACTAAAAAACATTATACTATTCTTTTAACGATATATAGAAGCAAATATCGGATTGAACGGATGTTTTCCAGTCACATTTTACTGTATTACATTCAAATACTAATCATGTACAAATGCTAAATTTGAAATTGAAATAATAATGTTGATTGCAAGAATATAGAAGAAGGAATCGGTACCGATTTCCGCTTCGTTACCAAGTTCGACCTTGCACTAGAAGTGCATAAACAAGGTAAGTGTTACACACTTGTTCATCCATTGTTTGGCAAGATTGTATCAAAAAGCGGGGAAAGCCAGTTGCGACGTAAACACCCACAAGTCGTGGCTTCAAGTGCGCACTTATCCCACCAACAGCGAACCACTGTTTGTTTGCAGACCGAAGAGAAAGGATTTACGGAGGTCGCACATTGCCACTGCGCCGCATCACTCGGTGTTGGTTTATGGATGCGGCCTGAAAAATATTGGTCAGGATCGACAATCATTACGGAGTCATAAATAGTAAATTTGAATAAATAAATAAATAAATTATCTATCGTATATCTGTTTGAAGTTAACCACTCACTGCACTCATCGGCTGGTGCAAAGTCGGCTCAACTGGATGCAGTATAGAGTATACTTACTCCAGAGAAAACGCTCGCAGTTATAAACGACCGAGTTTAGAGTTCTTCCTTTGCCGCTCTTTGCTACTATGGAGCAGTTCCACTACAAAACGAAATAAAATATTGCGTGACTATCACCAGTATTGAACAGAGCAGCGTTGTATTCATTGATTAAGTCAGAATTTCAGCATTTTTGTCTTAGTAGTATGTCCTTCGGTTAGGGGGGAGGGGGGGTGGTTAGGTCATTCCAAACTTTCAAGCCAATAACTAAGCCGTTTTTCGACGGATGATCATAACTTCCTTCCCTTTTTTATATTGACTTTCTGACGTGGCAGGTGCCAGTGTGACATAAAAAATTAGATCAGCAGTACTTGTACATTGAAGATGAGTGCTAGTCCTAAGCAAACATCTGTTGGTTCTCTGTGCAAGAACTGCTGATTTGATCATAATGGAGTAGCAACAACGGGCAGTACATTTTTTCTTGAGTTCAACTTTACTTTCTATAAGAAACAAAGGCGTTTCCTAGAATTTTCCAAAATTTCTAAAAAAATTCAAGTACACTGCGGTTTTTACGTACCGCATACAAACCGCTCAAAACCCAAAACCCGCGTAAATCTTCAAACCGCATAGATCCAGAAAACCGCTTAAATTCCCAAACCCGTGTGAAAAAAAAAACGCAAATCCTTAAATCCACGTAGTAAAGCATTAAAAACCGCTTAAGCGATCCGCGTAAAAAACTGCATTAAAAGCGACCCAATGTAATACATTTAATTCAATTTCTTTCTTTATCAGCCTGCAGCCTTTGACTTATTCACCTTTGGTGTTCAATTTCATTCTAGAAAAGGATCTTTCAGATTATCTTTTCAGACAGGTGAACTGTAATTCAATGCCGACAAACTTCACATATTGTAAATTTTGAGAAAATAATGAAAAGCTAGAGCTCGATGAATGAGCACTAGGGTGCCAAAGAAAATCGACTTTTCGAATTTCAAAAACGGGTATTGCTCAAAAGTTTCATCTCCTCGAAAAAAGCCCCAAGGGAAAATTTCAGCTTAATCGGACTTCGTTAAGTGTTTGACCATAGCGATCAAAGTTTGACACGAAAATTTTCCAAGAGGGGGAGGGGGTGGTACAGCAAAAATTCGATGCCAGGTGTCTTAGAAATGCATGAAACGTCGAGATCTGGTGTTATCTAGAAAAAAATTAAGAAACTGACTTTTAGGGACTTCAAAACTTTTTGGAACTTCGAAAAAATTTCGAAATAAAAAAAAATGTGCCAAATGTCTCAAAAATGCATGAAATATCGAGTTCTGGTGTCAATTCGAAAAAAAATTGGAAAAAAATGACCTTTTCGGACTTAAAAAAATTGTTTGGTTCCAAATGTCTTAAAAATGCTTGAAACGTCAAGATATTTGGAAGAAATTTACTGTTTGGGACTGGTGTTGACTGGTGTTGACTCGACGTTTGGTATAAAAAAAATCGATTTCGAAAAATTTTCGAATCCCAAAAGTCCCAGAAAGTCATTTTATTCTAAAATTTTTTTTTCGAGATAACACCAGATCTGATTTCGAACATTTTTTTCAGGTTAGATTTTCTTCCAATTTTTTTTTCTCGACGTTTCACGCATTTCTAAGACATTTGGCATAAAAAAACGGTTTCGGATTTTTCCTGTGACACCACCCCCCCCCCCCCTTGGAAAATTTTCGTGTTTCAAAATAGCCAAACTTTGATCGCTTTGGTCAAACACTTGACGAAGTCCGATTTTTTTCAGGTTAGATTTTTTTCAGGTTAGATTTTCTTCCAATTTTTTTTTCTCGACGTTTCACACATTTCTAAGACATTTGGAATAAAAAAAACGGTTTCGGATTTTTCCTGTGACACCACCTCCCCCTCCCCTTGGAAAATTTTCGTGTTTCAAAATAGCCAAACTTTGATCGCTTTGGTCAAACACTTGACGAAGTCCGATTGAGCTGAAATTTTGCATAGGAACTTTTTTCGAGGAGATGAAACTTTTGAGCACTACCCGTTTTTGAAATTCAATCAATTCAATTCCCATACATTCCATTGGCACCCTAATGCGCACCGAACAGTTTTGTACATCAGTTCATCTTTTCATCTAGAGTGTATAGAACAAAGAAGGACACCAAAATTAGATTCTCATTTCTCGGTTGATTTACCCTGGAATTGCCGTAAAGAGACACACAGCTGGCCGCGTGTGATGCTTTGCCGTACTGGCTGGTACTTGCTGGACTTATAATCGTCTGCGCGCGCTGCTAACGACCACGAGCGTTTGGATGGTAGAGCAAAACTGTCTGTATAATATAATGGAGTGCAGAAGAAAAGCGAAGCTCAAATGAAATATGGTCACGATGCTGCAGTACTATCATTATTACTTTTATCTTTTCCCCCGTTTGCTGCATAAGCCGATGGGTAACGTCTATTTAGTATTGATATTTGTTTATTAAACATTTCCAATAGTAAGATGTTTCCACACAGCGGCTAACTGGGCATCAGTTTTGGTTGAAAAGTTGGCGTAAATATTTCATTCATCCGACAGTATTGACATCACCGGAATGCGTGAGTGACAATATAATATGAATGACCAACTTCTGACATATTTGCATAACTTATGATTCAATATAGTTAAAATTGAATCTATGAATTGGTGGTTATAGGTTAATAGACTCTTTTACTTGCAAATGACATTCAAGCAAAACGAGACACTAGTACAAATTTATGAGAATAAATTGTTTTTGTTTTGCTTATATTAAAAATGACTGAATAAAATATTCTAACACATTACCCAAATGTCTAAGGATTTCAACTGGTCGCGAAAATCCAAGTTCAACTCACTTTGCACAGGAAATGACTTTTTTTTTCAAAATATTATTTTAATTTTCGTGATTGATTAGAACTTGTGCGAATTAAACTACGGTTGATCGCCCAACCATAATCTCCTATTCTCGAAGTGTATATTTCAGTGGCTCTCAGGTGATAATCAATAACGACACCGGTCATACCACTGAACTATCACAATTTTAGTCAAAAGTGATCAACACTTCCAATGTTTCCAATTTTATTCTAACTTAATAAGCTCAAAAACCTTTCGAAAAAGACCAAAAATTGAAAATTTTAGTATATTTTATTTAAATCCCTTGCCGCCACGATCTTTTTTCAAAGCTTTCATTAGGAAAGGAATCTTTTTTTCGGTAAAATGCTAGAACAAATGTTATTTGGCATAGCTGATATTGATGATGATGATGATACTACCAACTATTGCAGCAAGGCGCCTGCCGATAGCACTGGCCATATCTGACAAATGATTTGATCATGATTATACTATTGTTTGTATTTCATCAAACTCCTGCCCAAAAATGGGTGGGGTGGTTCCTTAAGCAAAAACACTTATGCGAATCCACGGGATGAATAGAGAATCTCCTTCCAGAAGAAAGTTCATAGGGTAAAGTGCCCAATAGTGGACCCCCAACCAATAGTGGACCCTCCAGCCATTTTTGCCTTATTACTGCACAATGTCAACATTTTGCTATGAAATTCTATCGGGAAAACCTACCTTACAGTCCTATGATTTGATTACATGCATTGGAAATGCTATGGAAAGTAAAATTAGATGATTTTTTACAATTCTATAAAAAATAAACACGAGAGTGTTCATTATAGGAATATTTTGGGGGGTCCATAATAGGGAAGAAGAACGTCCCGAAACGGGACATGAAAATCAAATGAAGTGTCGACTATAGGGAAGCAATTTCCTATTATGGACCCCCAAGGGGTCTACTATAGGGCGAATTTAGTTAGACTTTTAAATGTTAATTTCAACGAATAACGTCGTGTATTTAGGTGTTTTATGTATGTACCGTGAAGAGGGGATGCAGAGCTTATTGTTAGATATCAAGCAGAGTTAATATGTTGAAAATTTCTAAGCCTTATGACAGGAAGAGCAAAATTCCGCTACTAGGGGGTCCACTATTGGGCATTTTACCCTACATACAATAATACAATCTAGCCCTCGTTTCTCAGATTGAACCAATAGATGGGGAGAAGAGCCCGCCCTTTATACACGAGATGTTAACAACAGGATGTAGGCGATTCCACTCTTCCTATCTAAATCCAAGGCGATGAATTTCGAAGACGGTAGCAGCCAGGCAAAGTTCGCCCTATTACTTTTTGTCTTTCTCGTATACTAAGTAGGGGAACTGTTCCGTTTTCCATCCCACTGAACATATTTTCATCTCATCGCAAAACAAAGAAATATAGCACCAATCTCGTCGCCTTTTAGACGTAGGACTTACGTCTTTCTTTACTATACTGGGTGTCATTTAGATTTTTGGAAATCGGAAGCGTTACGCTCGAAGGGAAGATTTTGAACGTTACTAGCGCCTTTATCTTTCTATGGATTTTCAAGATTTATATATCAATCGACTCGGACACTCTCCACCATTTTGCCTATTTCATTGAAACTTAAGATTATTAACGATAAGCTATTGAAAATTTCAATTCTTGTCAAAGCCAGTAAAAATTTCATATGTAACCAATCCCGTGCGTTCCTAACACGGACATCAGAATGCGGTATGTTACGAGCCTTCGGGTCTACCGGAAGATTTTCTTTGTGTGCCAGCAGTGTGCGAGTCATTACAATTTGTGACAGCAGCGCGTACTGACATGCTTTTTGCTCGCACATTTTTCGTTTCGTTCAATCGTTCGTTGTGTTTACCTACCAGTCACCAGCGGTAGAACTGCCGGTGGGTCTGCGAATATGCATGAAAGAAGTGGGCGCATTTTTTTGTCATTTTGTGCTTGATGATTGTCAGATGCAGTGGTTTAGGTTGCGATGGATGCAATCGCCCATCGCATTGCTCGGCGTTCACGGATAGAGGCCGATTATTAGTTTTATTTCCAGAAGTTTTGAATAAACAAATTGCTAATAATTCTACACAGCATGGAAGTTGTCATTTCAAATAACAATGCCTATAATCAAACTCCATAGATTCAAAAGTTAAATGTAAATACGTTACGTTTATACAAGTCCTACGTCTACTCGCGGTTATGTTGAAAACATTACCCATTACTTTTTTTGCTAACACGCGTGCTCACTGCTGAAAAAAAAACACAAAAATAAAAAACAAACCCAATTCCTTTTCATTGCTTTGTTTTTAATGGTATGGAAATAGGAGCTATGGGATGAAGTGACGAACCGTTCCCCTATATGTATACTATACGTTATCACCCCTATTTTTGTTTATGGACGAATTAAACTTTCGCACGAATTATTTCCTCATTTGATTTTACTGGCGTAAACGAGAATGCATATCAACTTCCGTTTGAAAGCATATTCGTACGTAAACAAGAATATGGGTGTAAACGCATAAAAAGTCTCGTCATTAAACCGCAACAAGTTACATTCGAAAGGCTGACGAATTGGCTGACTCGCACTATGGGATCAGAAGTAATCCCCAAAAATGTGTAAAAAAAAGTCTCGCCCACTTTTCGTGTGCGTGTTGGCTCTTGCTTCGGACGGCAGAACGATCGCGCGATTTGCCGAAATGTGTTTTGCATTGCGCGGCCGGTAATAAAGTTAATTAGTTCAGTGCGTGTTGGCTCTTGTTTTGGACGGCAGAACGATCGCGCGATTTGCCGAAATATTGTGTTCTGTGTTTGTGTTTCTGCTCAGTAAGCAGATAGTTCGCGCGGCCGAGTGAGTAAACAATTGATGCGTGATCGGACGTGTTTCAGGTAGGATTTAGAGCATTCGTAAAATCCGAGTATTTGGTTCTGATTTTAATGTTCGGTGAATAAGTGTGCGGTTGAACGTGTTTTGTATATAATGCGAAACATTTGTAAAATCCAGGTTATTTTGTCCTCCTTTGGACGGTTCTTAAGTAAATTGATGAATATATTTTAATATTTTTTCAGCATATACTGTTATTGAAAAACGCTCTATATTGTCGAATAGAGCTCCCTTTTATTCACCTAACCCACTAACACAAATTTTCCTTCCCGAGACATCTATGAAGGTAGTATGGGTTCCCTGCATCTTCACTAGTAGATGTTGAACTAACATTCCTTCCCTTCCTTCCGTGATTGTAAGGACGTGGCCAGGTATACAACTTCTACTGAATAGGAAAAGGTACTAATCCCAAGTAAAATATACAGTAGATTGCTTAATTGAGCATTGTATAGCCACCCACGATGTGTACAATCACATATGCTATGCTACGCTAAAAAAGTCTCGCCCACTTTTCGGGTGTTAACCTCAACCAATTTGCTCGCAACAAGTTGCATTCGACAGATAATCCTATCCCATTGGCCGAATCGTACTATGGGATCAAAAATTATGGCCAAAAATCTAATAGGAAAACGTGTATAGAAAACAGTACTATTGCCTATTTTAGACTTCTCTATAATTATGAGTAAATAATACACAACATATATTTGCCCACTTAGTTCCTCAAGGAACTCCCTCTATTTCAATAAAATGTATAGTATGTATTGAAACATTTAGAAATATTATTCGACCTAGAACTTTAGCTGTTCGATTAACTGCAAGTATAATTGCAGGTCACTTATTACAACTTCATTAGGAAATAACTGGTCCTATATCAAGTTCATCTGTTTTCATCGTGTCTGGTATTCTATCCCTGAAATATTGTACTGCCACGACTTTGTGCAATAGATCCAAACAGTGAATTATTACACCAACTCGTGCATTAAAACGTATAAAGGATATAAAGTGAGACCAAGGATGAACATTCTTTATTCAAAAAATAAAACGAGAAATCACAGCACCGACGAAATTACAGTTCGACCGCGAATACATACGTGAACAAATGGTTATGACTAGACACTACACTGGCCACATGAAGCTAAATGAAAATTTGCTCAACTGGATCGTTTGGTACGGTATATGACTCAAACCTTAGCCTAATATGCTGTGGTTGAGCACATTTATCGTTGTGAATCTTCATTTATTAAAGTTCTAACCAAAATGATACCACCAGACGGCTTGCTTATTTTTGGGCTTAACGCCAAGTAGTCAAAAACAATAATAATTGTACACAATCACTTATTTAAGCCATTAAAAGTCTCGAGCGAAATGGACTTTATGTTCGGCAAATTTTTGTTAATCTTAGCTCTATTAGTACATGTTTGTTCATCCTATGAAAGGTTGGTGCATTATTCACCTACGACGTTTGTAAAAACCGTATGGTAAGCAATTACAATGCTTAAGTATCTGCTAAAAAACGTGTCAAAATGATTTTTCACGCCACTTTCATGCGCTTATTGACGAATTGCATGAATCTAGAGTAATGTGACTAAAATAAGCTTGATACACTTTTTTATACGAAGCAATGATAAATATCACTCACACTTTACAAAACTATGTATTATACTTGTAGTATTGATTAACTTGCTTGATGAGCCAACGCTACATGCGGTTACATTCTAGGCTAAAATTATCTCTTTTTACTTTTTACATAATAGCATTTTATAAATTATACTACTTCACATCGTCCCTCAACTATGATTTGTTTTTATTCTTAAGAAAATATAATAAGACAATGATCACAATGCACGGGAATAAATGGATCAAATTTGGCTTTTTTCGCTGAGTCATCATCGTTCGTCAGTTTGGATTATAAAGAGTTAAATGTTTCCCGAAAGATTGAGATATAGGCATATCAATTAATGTAAATTTACCCATTGGTACCGCCCTTATTGAAAACTGAAATTCATTATCCCTTCACTTTCCAGTTTGATGCCACACGTATCGAGCGCCACCGAGTCACGCTGACGGGATGAACCCGTTCCTACTCGGGTTAACTTATTCAAATTAGTTTCGTAGTCGCAATTTCATTTAACAATCCAGCCCCTACTCCGTGCGCTAATCGGACTCATCGGACTGCCCTGATTATCACTCCATTGTACGTCAATCCTTCGCATGACATTCAATCATAATCATCACCTTCTTCTTCAGTACAATTCTTTTCGGTTTATCATCGGTCTTTTGTGGCCGTTTTTATTTCTTAAATCGTCTACTCTTCCAGTGCGTCCACTTCACCTTCTGCCGTTGAACCGCTCCGAATAACAAACGATACGCGGTGCCATCCTGTAGACTCTTTATTTTATCGCTCACTTCACTTTCATCGGATTTGATTGCGTGATATGGCGCTTCACCCTTTTCTTTCTCCAGATCAATCTGTCTTTGTTGAATACATCAATTTGTTCCTCCCTGAAATTGTTGGCGCACTCACTGTTATCAAAATGAGACACACTTGTTTATTCGAACTTGAAAATATTAAAAATGAACAGAGTTGACCATTACTTCCGTTACTCGGACATTGCCGCCTCTGGCACTAGCACAGTTATTAAGTGCGAGGTTTCTAAACCAAATCATTTTTGCAGTCGTATATCACGTGGCTACCAAATCCATACAACATAACAATGTTTTCTGCATCAATACTGTACCCACTGGATATCTAATACTTGAGACTTGGTCCTTGATCATGAGAAGAATATCTACGCCAGTGCGATTTGTGATGCTTTACTTGTATTAGAGAACATTTGGAACATTTTCGGTTTCTTCTTCAATGGCCCTAAATCAAACCGCAACTTAACCAACTTGTAAACTGAGTGCTTATTTCACAGCTATCACACACTGATCACAGATTTTGATTGCATGCTTTTATATGCCCGCCAATCGCATGGATCTTGTGTGGCGGAGATTGTTTCTTACCCGAAAGCATCCCATGTCGGACCGAAAATCGAACCCGCCATCTCCTGATTGGCAATTCTACGCCTTTGCTCGCAAGGCACTGGAGACACGTTCAGGATTGCGATAAAATTCAATAGAATTTATTATTGAAATTCCCGAGAGTTTTCTGGAGAATATCCTGAAAAACATAATTCAAATTAAAAAAAACTTTTCAGCAGATATTAAAAAGAAATTTTTCGCAGAAACTAAGAACATTTTTCCGAAGAAGTTCGAAAGAATTGCCCCACTTATTTTCACTAACACCACTAATTTTACTTGGAAAAAATCCACGTATATTTTCACGTAGGTTTGTTGAATTTCTTTTTTTATCTAGAGATGCAATTAAAAATCTGATATTTACTATTCTTACTTGCCTGTTCTTGATAAAAAGTTCGTAGACAATGTGCAAAATTATCTCGATGAAGATTCCTCACATGTACCGTAATCATGGGGAACATTATAATTTTTTTTAATTGTTTTGTAAATATTTCCTCCGCAAGTGAAATCATGTTTTTTTATATTTTTAAAACAAGTTGTTATTCTTGTTTAATAATTAATTTTAAATTTGTCTTTTTTGTCGAGTTTTTTTTTATTTTTCAATTTGGGGTAACTTTGATCAATAAACATTTCAAGGCAAATATAGTTGGAATTGCTTACGTTGAAGCGATGTGCATCGATTGTATCGACAAGCATTCGGAGAAATTGCATTCGGGAAAATTGCATTCTGGGTATTGTCGTGCAATCCGCCAGCGCATTATTTTTGTTTAAAAAGATTCACATGCACCATTGCCTTATACTTCTTAAGAAGGTATATACAGGACATAAGTTTGATCTCAAAGATAGAAAAATTATTTTCCACAATACTTTCAATCGGAATTGCCTTTTGCGATTTTACTAAAACAAATACACACGTTGTTTGACTATTTTAGAACAAAAGCTTCCTCGGAAATCACTTGGAGATCTTGGAGGATCAAGAACATCTAATACTACCAAAGGATATTGGGCTGATAATGTCCAATAAGACACCCTTGAGCGTATCTTTGAACGCTGCTCTTTTCGGACGCATACAGTCCATTGTGAAAATGTGTTTGCAAAAAGTACTTTTTCCGGGGAATCGTTTCATTCGGGGAGTTGTTACATCGACCAATCGGCGTAAAAATGTGTATGCAGAAGTTTTTGCGGCCGGGGAAGGTTCTTAAGATGGTTCGAGACCCCTCCTTTCTTTGGAAAGGGGGGCTCCCTTACACACCAATTTCATCATAACTCGAGAAATAATCAAGCAAATGGAAATCTGCCATGCGGAGGTTTTGGAAGGGAAGATATGCTTCTGGGGTGGTTTGAAACCCATCCCCCTTCCGAAAAGGGAAGCTCCCATTCGAATGAACCAGAAATTTCTACATAACTCGAGAACTAATTAGAGAATAAATCAATTTTTAGGCGAAACGAAGTTCGTCGGGCGTGCTAGTAAATAAATAAAAAGTTGACAGAGCTCACATAACACTATTTTCAGCCAAATTTGAGGACAAATGTGTCATATTTTGTCGATTATTTGTAACTCCGATCAAACAATGAATTACATGACTAATAATGGACAGTGGGGCAAAACGAGGTCTTGCAGCTTCGTGCAGTCAAATTAGCCACCTTTGCACGATTCCCCAGGAAGTTCCACGATTTCTGTCACAATTTTAAAGCAATCGACTCATACCGAACCGAGATATTGAATTTATTCACGTTATGAATAATGTTTTGCCATTGTGCGTTAGAGGCCTTTTTTCATCAATTAATAAGGGGTCCCCAGAGCTTACCCTGGCTTCCATAATTTCGTCGTTTTTTTACGACAGTCAGACTGTTTTAATTAATGTTTAAGTATTATAATTTCCAATTCATGATGGATTTTTATTAGAAAGAAATTACTCATTTTACTATTATTGGATTAACTAAGCGATTAACACTAATGAATCAGTACCACCAGCTTGCAAACTTTCATTGCTCTGATCTTAATGGAGAAATTCGTTAGTAAATCAGTATTCAAACCATTACAACTTAAGCGGAAACTTCCGTTAACCGTGTCACCAAAACAAAATCTAATCGAATTAATTGCCAATACAGCTGAAGTTATTCGAGCCAGCTCAAGTTTTTACGCGAAGCTCAAGCTCGATGCTAGTAAAAACTTACCGCCGCGGCCGTCATGACACCAAAAAATTGTACACAGTTACGGGCCACTTCGTAGCAGCCATGAACATAACACATCGTCCGTGCAGAACGGCTTATGTGCCCCCTGGATGGATGTATTGTCCAAGCAATTTTCAACTTTTGCATTATTCCGACTATACACGGTGAGCATTGCTGATGCTCGCGTAATTTATGTTGAGATTTGTAAAATTCAGTGTAAACCGCCTTTACTGCCAAACCGCAAATGTATCATTAAGTTTGAAGGTTTTTTTTACACATTATTTTTCGCCAACTCAATCTCGCTACGACTCAATTGACTTTGTAGGCATCAGTCAGTTCATAGTGCCAGCCCTTCATTCGACCCAAACCTCTTGCGTTCAGGCTTGAACCAAGTCAGCAAATTTTGGCTCTCCGCGATCAATCACACACAGTAGGTTCAATTGTGCAGATGATTGTAATACCAAACCCACGGCTAAATGCAAATTGCAGCCCCCTAGATTGCAGAGAATTTGTGAGGAGAAAGTACCCATCCATTTTTGGGGCTAATTTTGGCGCCCCTCATTTTTGCCTTTACATAATTGCAACGACTAGCACCAAGTTATCTGTAGGTCCGCACAGTAGCTAGTCTTCACAATTGCTGAATTAGGTAGACGGGTGATTTTATAATCGCTTAATGACCAGAGCGTTTGCGAATTCTTATGTCATTGCCACTACTGCCGGAAAGAAGCTGAATGAAATAGGGGAAACATGTCTACTTTACAGGAACTTGATAAAATGTCCTTCAACTTTGGGCAGATGAATGACAAACGAATTCCACATCTACTTTAACGGAAGCTACCTTTTTTGCCTTTGTATTTAAACGGCATTTGTCAATAATTATCGATCAATCATTTCTTTGATACTTACGATATATACGATTACAATAATGAAAAAAAGAGTATTACGAATCAAACGTTAATCTTCATGATAGATTGTTAATTAAACGTTTTTTTTTATAGTTCATAAATACGGCTACTTAGGATTTGAATCTTCAAATTATTTTTGGAATTTCTTATTCTCTTTCTCTCTCTCTCTCTCTTTTGAAGAATTTCCACAAACTAATTGGAATTCACAAACTAGTTTCTAGGAACTCGGAAAAGTGACGAAAAGGAGATATTTTTTTAAATATTAAAACAAGACAGTAAATATTGCGACATTTTTCAACAAGCAGCAGACTGTGTTTAATGATCAGTCGGTGTTTAGACCAAGAGAAACAGCTAGATGAAGAGGAGCTCATGACAAGGCTACGTTGTTAGAATACGATTTGTGAGGTGTAGACAGAGTGTAAAATAATCGAAAATTTTTGGTGAAGTCCACCTTTCTTCCCATTGTCAGTTCACTTCCAGACACATTCATAGTCGGCTCTGGACAGTCAATATTCAGTTAAATATTAGTTATTGAATATTTATGCGCAATTTTACAAATTAATAAATTATCTGAAATCTGAACACGTTTCAAATGAGTAAAGTAATGTAGGTATCACATAGAACTGAATTCGATTTTCATGACTATGACATTCTATGTTTTGAATATTGCGAATGTTTGTCAAATTTCGGACCGAAGTTGCTTCATGAATATTTTATGCTCTGGGTGTAGATACTATGGAGCAATATTGTTTGAATTTTGCACCATAGTTTGCAACCTTCTCGCAGATAGGATGAAGAAGAATGGTTGAGTTATTGTTATTGTCTTAGCTAACAAGCTAAATTGAGTTACAAAACCGATGGTAATAGCTGCTACCCTATCATATTGACAGATTTCTCTTCTCTTTATTGGCATTACATCCGCCTCCCGGGATATTGCCGCCTCGTAGCTTAGTGTTCAATGAGCACTTCCACAGTTATTAACTGCAATGCTAAGAACCATTTCCGCATTCATATATCGATGATACTTTATTCTCAGGGAAGTCAAGACAATTTTCAAACCGAAAATTGCCTAGACCGGCACCGGGAATCAAACCCAGCATAGTCTTCCTTTGTAGCCGCACGTCTTACCGCTAGGTTAAGTAGGGACTAATTAACAGTTTACCAAATAAAAATAAACGGTTAGATTAGATATTTGAATTATTATGTTTTTTGCCGCCATAATGTGATTTGAGTTCTCAGTTTCCGAGTTTTGCCTTTTTCGTACAATGAACTTCATTTTTTCACAGCCATTTCCAGCATGGTCTTGCTTTAAAGTCCCCTTCCATATTTTATGAATAACTAGGTGGGTCGATTGATGCAGTTGCTTGCTTTACTCAAATTTGAGAATCTCGACCGGGATCTCACCTTCTTGGCAGCTTTACTGTTTTTAGGTCATTCGGAGCCTTTTCAATCTCATCCAGCGTTGGTGGTTCCACAGCTTGACCGTCGTCGACTATATCTATTCTGCTTCTTAAATAATACACCTTAGTTTCCACCATTTTTGAAGATCCGACGGGCACTAGAAGGTGAGGCAACGAGCAAGGCGGATCAATCAAGTCGAAGACGATTCACGAACCTTCCGTAGACTGAGTGGATGGTGACGTGAAGCCATGGACCAAGCTGAATAAAGACTATGTTTATGTAGGGGAAGGTGGGGAGACATGATCCCCCTGTTTTAACGAGAACCAACATAATTTTGTTCCAGCATATTTTTTAGTATAGAGTAACAGTGAGTAACATTTTGAATTGACAACCGCATTGATTGTGCAGGAAGGTTTGTTTTTTTTTTGACTCTCCTAAATATTTTTTAAGTGATCACGCAAAATTTGAACAACTTTTCCTAACAATGACCAAATTCTATAATTTCACAGCACAAAGCCACTGGTAAAAATGTCAACATTAGATCACAAATTTAGGACATTTTAAATTCAAGTTGGTGCGTCAATATGGGGACACTTGATCCCTCATTTTTCAATTTATTCTCAGGCGGCTATTTTTGTGTAGATTTGACATATTCGATGAAGGATTGGCTCGAAAAAATATTTGTTCAGTGGATATCATAGAAAGGGGATCAAGTCTCCTTAAATTCAAAGATTGCATGCGATGCCGAATTCCATGTCAAAAATGTTCATGAATACAAACAGCAGGTCGAATTTTTTAAATACAATTTTCGACAGCACTCCAAAAAAATTGATTGTGTATCAATAACAACAACAATTTACAGACTGTCACACACCAGTAAAGTTAAATGATATATTTCTTGGAGAGTCTGTGCGAAAACCGCGTAAGTTCATTCATTTTTGGCTGTGATACATCGAAAATGAGAAAAAGGGGTTAAGTACGATGATTTTTTTTCAGTAGTAGATTCGTTCCTCTCATGCCCTTGCTATGCTACACTGTACCGTTCTCGTATTTCGTAATATCTGGGACACCGCAACCCAAACTGGATGCAAGGTTTGTTATTGAAGGTGTCCAAAAATGGTGACCTGACTTTAAGCCATAACTGTCGAGGAATCATGTTGCTGTTTATCGTTCTCAAAGTTCTATGCAAAGTTATCCTAGCCTGGATTCAGGATTGTGTGGATCATATTGTCACGCTCTGTATCATTCTGGAGCAGGTCAACGATTTCCAAGAGTCCCTTTACTTGGTATTCATTGACTACGAAAAAGCTTTCGACGAGAATATGTGGGGCGTTTTGAGACGCAAAGGAATTTCTGAGAAAATCATCGGCCTCGTCAAGGCACTGTACGAGGCCTTCTCTTGTGGAGTGCTGCACAATGGGGTCTTGTCCGACACGATCCGGGTCGTAACTGGTGTGAGGCAAGGATGTACTCTGTCACCACTACTGTTCCTCATCGTAATCGACGAGATTCTGGTAGGTGCGATTGACCGTGAACCAAATCGCGGGCTTGTATGGCAGCCTCTAACCATCGAATTGGCTGATGACGTTACACTCCTAGCTCAACGGCGCTCTGATATGCAAAGTAAGCTCAACGACCTTGCTACGCGCTCCTCTTCGGCAGATTTAGTCTTCAACGTCAACAAAACCAAATTGTTTGACGTAAACACAGCGACCCTTTCAGTTTTACAACAGCCGGGAGATCACTCAAGATGGAGATCTTTCAAGTCGGCCCTTTGCACCACTAGCGGTGTCATAAGAAATAACAATGTGAAACGTTGCCAGAATAAGTGTTACATAAACCATTTTTGTCGATTTTGAGTTTTTTACATGAAAGGCTTCTATTTACGTAGATCTAGTAAGGTAGTAACGAAAAACCCAAATTTATTCCCCAGCGGTGATGAAGCCTTTCTCGGTTCAATCTTTTGAATTCGTGTGGTGAAATGCAATGTTAGGTACTTGCGTACATTTTAGCGGTTAATACTAAAGACACACCTGTGGTACTTGTACCATGGTACAAGAGAACAAGAAAATTATTCCAAGACTATCTTTAATAAAGACAATAATTGGTATGGTACTCATTTCAAGATTCTTGTACCATGGTACATGTACCACCAGTGTGTCATTAGTATAAAACCTTTGAAGCGTTTTATACACGCTGCTAAAAAAGTACTCAATCATGAGAGTAATAGATTGCGCCTCGGCTAAAATGAATAATGCTAGACCAACATTTGAAAAGGGCGGAATAGCCAAAATGTAAATATTGCAGTGCAGTTTTTGTTTGAATGCATAGAATGTGGTGAAAACTAGCCCATAGTAATGGAAAAAAATAATATTTTCTATCAGTAAAAGTTATTTTGAGATACTTGAAAAATGGCGGATTTCCATCCTGGTTATATTCACCAAACATGGTTCTTACGCTATTCTTTCAAAAGCATAGGAACCTAGCGAAATTTGTGTGAATAAGGTAGGTTTTACTCTATCCTTCATATTAAGTCAATATTTATTGCATTTTCACTTATATTTGCTGTAATAATGAATATTTTTATAAGAAATGCGAAACAAGGATTTCCTACCTTTTGCTGGAGCTGTTACGGCCCGTACATCAGCCTGTTGAAAGGTTTATAGTGGAAATACGCCTTTCGAAAATAATCAGATGCAGGCTCCCGCGAGAGCTCTGTACCTTAAAATTTTTGTTCAATGTGTACACTGGAATAGCATAGAAGTGATTAGATACCACGTTTGTTTCTATTAAACCCTAATAATGCATAAAAATCATAATTAAATAGATTTTATTAATTTCTTTTTTGGTTCCTTACTGGAAACCTAACAAAAGCGCATTTTCGTTTAAAACCTAAAAAATATATATTAATAGCTGTTTTGCGCATATGTAACATGAAACTATTTGGAAGCAAATCTACTTCAGTCAGGTCATGTAAAATGAAACATTAGCATCATTACTAATGCCTTTCAGTGAGTGGATCAGTACCTATACCGAGTTGAGGCAAGCTTTAAGACCAATTATTTGAGAGACGTTCTTTAAGAATCAGTCACCCCCAGAAGTGATTCACCATATGCTGTTTATATTAGCTTAATTTGAATTAGTAACATCGATTGTAAAACGATATAAAAACTGAAAGGTGCAGCCCAATGGGGTTGTACGCAAAGGTGATGCAGAACCATGTATGTAATGAGTATTATTAGTATTAGTATTAGTTAGAAAATTATCAATAGTAAATTATTATCAATATATTTTATTTAATACATTGGATATGAAGAATTGACTCTTCCTTGATCGAATGGTCCAAGAGAATAGAGAATCCATCGAGAAACGGCTGAGATATTAACGTTCAAGTCTATCATATTTTCGTGATGTTTTTCAATTTTTCGCAATCGTAAAATGTACCCCAATATAGAAAATACACACGTGGCCTCAAATCAAACCTGTTTTTCTCCTAATCTATGATAAAAAGCTTGGAAATTAATGTTTTAATTGTTTTTTTTTTGTCTTTATTTAGGAGACTTTCAGCCCGAGGCTGGCTCATCTCCGTGTTTTAATTGGTTTATTTCTTGAGAATAACGTGCTACGCAATTCAAGCTGTACAGAAATAACCTAAAAGTAGGCAATTTATCGGTGAAACGTTGGGCGGAACAACACAGGCAGTTGGTAACAGGACTAATTTCCATGGCGTAGCGGACTTTGGGACAAGTGTGCCATAGGGGCAAGTGAGCCACCCATCATTTATTCAGTAAAATATCTATTAAGCGACCCAGCAAGTACACAGCTAGATTCGATCGTATTACCAGACATAGTGTATGGAATTTTGAATAGAACGTTCTACCAAAACGATTCCTACTGTTATAACCTTCCACACAATCACAAAACCTCCCGTGGCACCTATGAGAGGTCGTAGAGTTCTCTGTATCTCTCTTGAGTAGGTGTCCAACTAACCATCCTTCCCCTTCCTCAGCATTCACAAGGACGTGGCCAGGACATATCTCGACTATTGTAGAGTGCATCGCTTCCATCTAAGAGGTAGTGATTAGTCCCAAATCATTATATGTGGTAACGGATGAAAGTGATGCTACTTTCGTACAATAGTCTTGGCTTGTATCACCTACGAATTTGTGCGAATTGCTCAATGCTAATGCTAATATTTTGTGTATATGGTATGGGGCTGTACACTAATTACGTAAGCAATTTTTCTGGGTTTTTCAACCCCCCTTCCCCATGTAAGATTTTTCCCAAATAAATCATGTTTTATTTATATGGAGCGTAAGAAAATGGACGACCCCCCACCCTTATAAGTGCTTACGTAATTAGTGTACGACCCCTATACAAGTAAACATAGTCCAGATAATTAGAGAGTTTTTCGTTGAATGGGTTATGTGTCCGGCACTGGGTGATCTCCCCGTAATAGAGAATAAATCTGTTTCCTAAAGCATTTCAGTCCAATCATCTAATCAAATGAAAAGTATGATACTCGTCATAGATCGAAGTCATAATTTCTAGTCTATAGAAATTATAATAAAATAATGATAGAAATGGGGTCTCCAGTAGCCTTGCGAGCAAAGGCGTAGGATAACCAATCCGGAGATGGCGAGTTCGATTCTCGGTTCGGTCTAGGATGTTTTCGGGTTGGAAATTTTTTTGACACCCTGGGCATAGTGTATCCATTGTACTTGCCACACAAGATACATACTCATGCAATGGCGGGCATAGAAAAGCTTTCAATTAATAACTGATGAAATGCTAATAGAATACTAATTTGAAAAGCAGGCCACGTTCCAGTTGGAATGTAGAGCCATAGAAGAAGAAGAATAAATTATAAATTCACAGTACTATGAATCGTATTTTGATAAGAAAATTATTTTGAGCTTTTTAGTGGAATGTCTTTACTGTACAATCCCATTGAATTCCACCACTTAATTGTATCTTGACAGATACGTATTTCGACCTCAACAGTAAGGCTGTCTTCAGTGTCTCGTACTTGACTCGACTGATGCTTAGTAACTCAAAGAACATAAATAAGTCAATTGTGTCATCATAAACCTTTGAAATTTTTTTTATTTGTTAATTTAGAGGCTCACTCGTCGCATAGTAGCGTTACAGAGCCGAAATTCATTTAATACTATCTTAAAAATCATGTTGCTTTGTATACCATCAAAAGCATATAGTCAAATGCGAACTTATTCATAATTAAATAAAAAAATAATATATGGAACATACATAAGACTAAGTTACCTTTTTTCGAAGTTCAAATAATGTAATCGTTACATCCACACCTGAAAGGTCATATTGCAAAAATCATCACGCATTGCCTTCGAGCTGACCAAATCGTTCTCTTTGTCCGTTTTTTTTGTGCAGGTCCACCTCAGTAATTGCAGCCGGGTCGATAATTACGAAAATCATCAACTTTTTCGCTTTCTCGAGCCAACCAACACACTTTTTTAAGCAGTACCACTTGCCCACAGGTTCAATGATCTTTAAACACTATTTATTAACACACTTTTTGCTGCCTTTCGGGATCTCCAGGTTAGTAGCAATGATGACGAACCATTAAACACACGCATCCGAAAAATGGTGCAAGTACATTTTTTCACTATCTTCACTTGGTTAGATATTCACATAGGTACTCGCTCGTGTGCGTAACTCTCTGGGGCAAACTCCCGCCGAATGAAGAGATCACCATCTCCTGTAGGTAATCAAAGGTAATGGCCGATGACTTAAGGAAAAATGACGACGGAGCAAAGCGGTAAAATGTAATCAATAAAATTAACACTTTTACTCTAGAACACTTGAGCACCACGAGTCTAACTCAAAAGAGCTGTTTCAGTCGGACCGCAACCGCCGCCGTCGGCCACTTGAAGGAGAGCTGGAGAGTCAAATAATAAGCTCTACTAAATTAAAAAAAAACTTCCATTATCCCTTTCACCAAACGGAGAAAGGTACAACTGAAACCCCTTTTCTTGAATCAAACACAATTAGTTTATTCAAGTGAAGTAAAATATCTAGGTGTCATAATCGACGCAAAGCTTAATTGGAACTCTCATCTCCAATCAGTTGTGCAGAAAGGTCTCAATACACTTTGGGTTTGTTCAAAAACCCTTGGTAAAAGATGGGGCCTAAAACCAAGTATGATCATGTGGATATATAAAACCATTGTCCGTCCCAGGACAACTTACGCTTCCCTTGTCTGGTGGCCTAAAACTAATGAGGCTGCTGCAAGGGCTAAGCTCAACAAAATCCAACGCACCGCTTGCATAGCCATCACTGGTGCAGTTCGTAGTACACCCACTTTGGCCCTAGACGCAATGCTTCACCTGCCCCGGTTAGATCAATTCATAAAGCTGGAAGCGGAAAAAAGTGCTCTAAGGTTAAAGAGAACAAAAACACTGCTGTCAGGGAGACCTTACAGGTCACCTCAGCATATTAAATGAATTTGCCATAAATCCCGCAATAGGAATTTGTAGTGACTGGATGGAAACGGTAGTCAATTATGACTTACCTTACGATGTGTTCATTCCTTCCCGCCAGGAGTGGGAAGGAGGTGGACCAGCGTTCCAACAGGTTCTATAAATTTCTTCACAGATGGTTCGAAAATGAATAATCTGACAGGATCCGGAATCTATGGCCCTACAACAAAAATTTCTGTCCACTTAGGACAGTGGCCCACAGTATTTCAGGCGGAAATATATGCAATATTAGAATGCGTGTTATTATGCCTGAGGAGAAAGTATAGATTTGCAAAAATATGTATTTTCTCTGACAGCCAAGCGGCACTTAAGTCGCTTAATAACTACACTTGTAACTCAAAGCTAGTGTGGGAATGCATTCTGGCTTTGAAAAACTTATCCATACGCAATCGAGTCTACCTATATTGGATCTCAGGACATACGGGTCTAGAGGGAAACGAGATTGCTGATGAGCTAGCCAGGAATGGATCTAATGAAAGGTTCATTGGCCCTGAGCCCTTCTGCGGGTTCTTAGACTGCTCTGTAAAAATGGAACTGAACAAATATATGGTCAGTCAAATCACATCAAACTGGAATGCACTTCCCCATACGAGCCAATCCAAAAGGCTCGTAACGATTAACCCCAAGAAAACCCAACAACTATTAGGTCTCAACAAAAGGGATCTCAACATCTACACCGGTCTAATAACTGGACACTGCCCCTGCAGATACCATCTACAAAAGATCGGAGCAATCCAAACCTCAAATTGCCGCTTCTGTGACGAGGAGAGAGAAACATCAGAACACATCCTCTGCTATTGCAGTGCACTCACTCAACGTAGGTTCAAAGTTTTCAGCAAGCCCTTTTAGGGCCTGCTGACATATGGATCTTATCCCCAAGGACGTGGTTGGCTTCATAAAGCTAGTCTCGCCAGAATGGGGAGTCACATACTGTAACTCAGGATCTCTATTCATGAATAATAGATGGTCTTGAGTTCAGTCGATACCAAGGTATCTCAGTGACAAACATGTTACTGAGATAACTTGCGTATTTCACAGCAAAAGGGTATATGACAATAGTCCTAAAATCTGGACGCAGTGATCTTCACCCGACAAACGAGGAAAAAAGGAAAAAAAAAAAGCTCTACTACCTAGCACATTTTGATATCTACAAATTAAAGCAAATGAAAAATATTACTATTGATGCAGAATCAATTGTAACTTTTATATTTAATTTTACGGCTACGCAGTCTTTATTTGTAGAAACGAGTTTATTCGTTGCCCAACGCTTCGATACGGGGATTGTCTCTTCCTCAGGTGGTTATTATTTGTGTCGGAATATTGGGCATCGAATAAACTCGTTTCTTCAAATAAAGACTGCGTTGTCGTAGAATTAAATATAAAAAATATTACTATTCTAAATGACGACTTTACTCATGTAACAGGAACTTGGTCATATTTAAACATGATGCGATATTGTCCGGTACTTGAAGACACTTTCCTGAACCGTGAAATTTTTTCATCAAAATACATAATCGATAAACATGCTTAAATGATCAAATATAGTTAGTATGAATAATTAATGATTATATTTTGTGTATATGGTATGAGACAAGCTCGGTGGTCTAGTGGCTACTGCTTCTGCCTTATAAGCAGGAGGTCGTGGAGTCAATTCCAGGCTCGTCCATTTCCTACTTTGTATTTCTATCTTAGTTCTTTCTGTGTTTCACGTTCTACCGAAACGATTCCTACTGTTATAACCTTCCACACAATTCCAAAACCTCCCGTGGCACCTATGAGAGGTCGTAGAGCTCTCTGCATCTCTCTTAAGTAGGTGTCCAACTAACCATCCTTCCCCTTCCTCAGCATTCGCAAGGACGTGGCCAGGACAGATCTCGACTATTGGAGAGTGCATTGCTTCCATCTAAGAGGCAGTGATTAGTCCCAAATTATTATCTGTGGTAACGGATGAAAGTGATGCTACTTTCGTACAATAGTCTTGGCTTGTAACACCTACGAATTTGTGCGAATTGCTCAATGCTAATGCTAATATTTTGTGTATATGGTATGGGGCTGTACACTAATTACGTAAGCAATTTTTCTGGGTTTTTCAACCCCCCTCCCCCATGTAAGATTTTTTCCAAATAAATCATGTTTTATTTATATGGAGCGTAAGAAAATGGAAGACTCCCCTCCCCCATAAATGCTTACGTAATTAGTGTATGACCCCTATATAAGTAAACATAGTCCAGATAATTAGAAAGTTTTTCGTTGAATGTGTCCGGCACTGGGTGATCTCCCCGTAATAGAGAATAAATTTGTTTCCTAAAGCATTTCAGTCTAATCATCTAATCAAATGAAAAGTATGATAGTCGTCATAGATCGAAGTCATAATTTCTAGTCTATAGAAATTATAATAAAAGAATGATAGAAATGGGCAAAGGCGTAGGATAACCAATCCGGAGATGACGAGTTCGATTCTCGGTTCGGTCTAGGATGTTTTCGGGTTGGAAACTTTCTCGACACCCTGGGCATAGTGTATCCATTGTAGTGGCAAGACACATATTCATGCAATGACGGGCATAGAAAAGCTTTTAATTAATAACTGATGAAATGCTAATAGAATAAGGCCAAGTTCCAGTTGGAATGTAGAGCCGTAGAAGAAGAAGAATAAATGATAAATTCACAGTACTATGAATCGTATTTTGATCATTAGTATTCAAAGAACATAAATAAGTCAATTGTGTCATCATAAACCTTTGAACATTATTTTATTTGTTAATTTAGAGGCTCACTCGTCGTATAGTAGCGTTACAGAGCCGAAATTCATTTAATACTATCTTAAAAATCATGTTGCTTTGTATACCATCAAAAGCATATAGTCAAATGCGAACTTATTCATAATTAAATAAAAAAATAATATATGGAACATACATAAGACTAAGTTACCTTTTTCCGAAGTTCAAGTAATGTAATCGTTACATCCACACCTGAAAGGTCATATTGCAAAAATCATCACGCATTGCCTTCGAGCTGACCAAATCGTTCTCTTTGTCCGTTTTTTTGTGCAGGTCCACCTCAGTAATTGCAGCCGGGTCGATAATTACGAAAATCATCAACTTTTTCGCTTTCTCGAGCCAACCAACACACTTTTTTAAGCAGTACCACTTGCCCACAGGTTCAATGATCTTTAAACACTATTTATTAACACACTTTTTGCTGCCTTTCGGGATCTCCAGGTTAGTAGCAATGATGACGAACCATTAAACACACGCATCCGAAAAATGGTGCAAGTACATTTTTCACTATCTTCACTTGGTTAGATATTCACATAGGTACTCGCTCGTGTGCGTAACTCTCTGGGGCAAACTCCCGCCGAATGAAGAGATCACCATCTCCTGTAGGTAATCAAAGGTAATGGCCGATGACTTAAGGAAAAATGACGACGGAGCAAAGCGGTAAAATGTAATCAATAAAATTAACACTTTTACTCTAGAACACTTGAGCACCACGAGTCTAACTCAAAAGAGCTGTTTCAGTCGGACCGCAACCGCCGCCGTCGGCCACTTGAAAATGGATATAAGATGGGTAAGATCTTTTCAATCATGCGCGTGTTTAACATCGATTTAAATTCATGCTGATCCTTGCACCAGATTTCTTTCCCGTGGAGATTTTCTTCGTCGTTTTCTTCCCCGGCACCTTGTGACTTTCCTCTTTTCAGCGCTCCGAGCGATGGTGAACGCGGCGACGACGACGGCCCAAGAGTTGGAGCGAAAGATCGATCGTCTTTTCACCGATCAATCCCTATACACCACCATTCACTTCACGGTGAATCTGATAGAACGGCTTTCGTAAACTAAATCAGCGTTACAGGCTGCGCATCATAATCAGGGTTATGCTATGCATCGTTCACACATTAAAGTAACGGATGATCTGGGAACCGATCACAGGAGCAATATTTGGAAGCGAGCTAGTAAAAGTTAAATTTGTCGTGCAGAATCATAAAAATTTACCAATTCCCCGGGGCAGCCAGACTTCCAGCTTCCAAAAGTTCTTCATTGAATTTGTCTTGCTAAATCATGAAGTTTGATATGCTGCATGCTGGGAACCATTAGTGTATTTGTTTGTATACATGAACTGCATTTCTTATGCTGGTATGTAAGAACATCAGACATACGCTTACTTATAGAAAGAAAGACATTTATATTACGAATTCGAAAGAATCATCACTGTTATACTTCCGAAGATCATCAAAGGATTATTTCAGCAGTTCACACGATTCCACAGACATTTCCGAAGTTCTTTCGGAAGTTTTTATACGTAAAATCCTTGAAAATAGTTCTACGCAGCTCTTCCAATAATTTATTTTACAGAGTTTTTGCCCATTTTCCATGAAAAAAAAACCGCCGAAATTCGGTTCTTCAGCAGTCTTCATCTAATCGTTTTGTTACTTCTAACCTTGTTTTCTACTTTCTGAGTGGTTGACACTAACACCACTGGTCGTTTTGGGCAAACGGGTCATGATGGTTAGTATTAATTATTGCAGATCTTCGTGATATCAAAATATATCCGATAATTATAAACACACTTTATTTATTGAATAATGCCATTTTTTTTCATAACCTACTGTTTTATGGTTACAGAATGTTTTGAATATTTGCCATGTTCTTTTATTTTTCCTTCACAACGTGTTTTCAGCTATTCTTAATTTTTTTTCATCAATATTTGTACTAAATCCATTCTATCGGACAAGAATTAGAACAATTTCAAATTAATATCGACAAATTAATAGCGTCTCTAGCGTTCTAAAACTTCTGCTTCTACAGTCAGAGCATCTGTGCGAAGATCGTAAATTACTGGTTTTCAACCATAGAAAACACAGAAAATTCTTAAATGTTTCGAATTGATGATAAAACTCATTCATGTTTTTCTTTGGAGATTATTTGAATCGTCCAATGGATTTCAAATTTGGAGTTGTTTACTCCGCTACAACATGTGATACAACTTGAATTCTATGGAAGGGATCCCGCAGTATGCATAGCAGGGTGGCTCAAAAAACACTTTTTCAATTTTGTTGATGGGCCGCCCTCTTATTCGGTTCTATTTGATGCCCTGATGCTCTGGACAAAATTTCAGCCAAATCGGTCAACGTTTGGGCGTTGCTAAACTCGTTGGAAGTTTATATGGAAAAATGTATGCAGAAACATTGAAAAACAGTGATTTGCAGTTAGACGGCACAATTTACGATGAACAGCCATCATACTCGTTCAGTTCTTGAAGAATGAAATACAGAATGTTATGCTGAAAACCGCGAGAAGATTAGAGTTTATTTGGCAAAGATATTAGCATTTTACCAAAGTGTTGTATGGGTGAATTTATTTCTTTTCAAAGGTTTAAGAAACGAAATTTGCTCAAACCCCACTACAGAGAAATGCTAATAATTTCGCCGGACAAACACTAATCTTCTCGCGGTTTTCAGCATAACATTCTGCATTAAATTCTTCAGGATCTGGATGACTATCATGATTCTTCATCGTTAATTGTGTCGTCTTACTGCAAATTACTGGTTTTCGATGTTTCTGCATACATTTTTGCATATAAACTCCCAACGAGTTTAGCACCGCCCAAACGTTGACCGATTTGGCTGGAATTTTGTCCAGAGCATCAGGGTTTCAATTAGTTTTTCCCTACTAATTTGAGCCACCAATGCATAGATTATATAAAAAAAGTCGTAAACTGCATGTTAAATTACATTAAATTAAAAATAAAAAGCTTTTAATTACATAAAATTAGGAAAAAGACTGTCCGCGCCTTATTCTTGGAATCTGGTTCTTATAGTAAATTGATAATGAACTACGCTTAAATATATCATATCCTCGAAGCAACTTAATTTGAAATCCAACTCTCTATCGCGGTGGGTGCATAAGCTTTAACCTAGAAAAGATCGACGCTTTGGAAATAATAAAAAATCGGACAACGCGTTGAATCAAAGTGTGTTCTGCGAATCTATTATGACCAGTACTGCAATTACTCAATTTCAATGAAAGATTTCAGGCGATGTTTACATATAAGCCCTTCTTAATTTCTATAGAAGCGCGAAGAATGAAAGGCATACTTAAAAAAAACTCAACAATTTTTATTCCTTGACAGGACATGAAAGTGTGCAATATCAGCCTTATTTTTGTGTTTTTTACTACATGCAACTCGGTGGAATATAATAAATTTACCGACTATTCATTATTCCTTGAATATATCTATTAAAATAATTCAGAAATTTTACATTTTAAAACAAAGCTAAACATGCTTTCATGGCTTCTATTTTTTCGCGCGAAATTGATCAAAGAACCCACGTTACTTTCATTTGGTTGCCTGGGATAGAAAAATCAAGGTGAATACAAACAGGTGTAGCAGTATGCCAATTTCATGATTCAGCCATCTTGGATTTTTATATGGGGCAGCCACCGAGTTTGTTTATGTTTTGCACTGAAAATGAATTTTTCACCCCCGCGCAAGTCTCTCCCATCCAAGATGAATACACAGCTAGGTGTTGCAGTCTGCCCAATTTATGGACGAGAAGAAGGCGGGGGTGAAAAATTCATTTTCGGTGCAAAACATAAACAAACCGGCTGGCTCTCCCATACTAAAATCCAAGATGGCTGAATCGTGAATTTGGCAGATTGGAACACCTAGTGGTGTATTCATCTTGCTCCCATCTACTGTCGAAGTAAGTGAACCCTGATATAAGAACCCTGAGAAAAATTTAATTTGTTTAAAATGTCAATGACATTTGAGATACGGTGTCCGGCTGATGGATAAATAATAATATTATTTGTTTGATGTTTGTGACTTTTTTTATCGAAACACAAACAACAAGTTTGGTTTGCGTATGGTCTGGGTGCTGCTAAATCACACCACGCGCCAATTTAAAAAAAAATGTAATTTTTTGCCCAAGTTTTCGTGTAGTAGTCTGATTGATTGCAAATCTTCGTTCTTCTCATAACGAAACAAAGAAATACAGCACCAAAATGAGAAACAAATCAAATTCCTTTTCATAGCTTTGTTTTCGGTGGGATGAACACAGGAGCTGTGAGATGGAATCCAGGAGCAGTAAACCTACCAGAGGGGACAGCAGGGACTATGTCCAAGGGCTTGACGACCCCTCCTCAGCAGTGTTGGTAGAATCATGCTCAAATCTCACTCACCGAAGCCTCATATGCGAGCTGACTCGCTTGCGATTCTGCATTTTTCACGCAGAATCGCATCGTTTCGCTCATCCGTTGAAAAATGATTTCGCTCCAAAAAGTGTCAAATATTTACGTATCCATTATTTTAAGCAAAGAAAGTTAATCCGATGAATTTAACAAAGAAGAACACGCAAAAATCACGCAATGATGCAAATCGCGAGTCGAATCATAGACGATTCTCTGAGCCATGAGTCGGGTGAGGTTTGCCTCGCGCTTGATTTGAATTGGGGATGAGATTTAAGAATTTGAGTTTTTACCAACACTGCTCCTCAGGCCACAGCGAGTTGTAGGGCTTGCCTAGTATCTGATAGGGTAGCTGCATTTATCCGCAAATCCGCAAACTCTAAGCAAAACTGTGCATCATGCTCCACCGCAATTTAGGGGGTGACGTCAGGTCCTGCAAGCCAGCGGACCGGAAGAAGAGACCACAGTGACGAAAATGGAATAACGATAGAAAGCTCGGATCGTAGACCTGCAAATCTTCATCGGGACCACACGCATACTCGCCGATGTGCTGAAGGACCGTGGATTCGACATCGTACCGCTGTAGGAGATGTGTTGGAAGAGATCAAAGGGTGCGAATGTTTAGAGGTAACCGTACCATCTACCAGGGCTGCGGCAACACACACGAGCTAGGAACATCTTCCATAGTAATGAGCGATATATGCAGGGACGGAGGATCGGGTGTTGGCCGTTTAAAAGCTCAGGTTGGCCAGGAGGAGGAGTTTAGACCGTTGTTGGGCGCCTTCAATAATAAGGCGATTCATACCACCTGTTACCAGCAACGCCTTCTGTATCGATATACCTGAAGATTACCACTGTAAACAAAATCACAAATCAACCACGTTCTAATAGATGGATGGCACTACTCTGACATTATCGTCGTCAGGCCTATAGTGGCGCTAACATCAACTCTGACCACTATCTGGTGTTGGTAAAATTGCACCCAAAACTATTATCATGAACCATGTTCGCTACCGTGCGCGCCTTTGATATGACCTAGAGCGTCGGAAGCAACCGTATGTCTCCCATGCATACGCGCAACATCTCAAAGCAGCGTTGCCAGAAGAGGGTGAGCTTGATGGTGTCAATCTTAAGGACTTTTCAGTACAGTTAAAGAAACCATCAGCAACGCAGCAGAGAACAAGGTCGGCTATGTGGGACGAAGTCGACGGAATGATTGGTTCAACGAAGGGTGCATACAGATTCTGGAGGAGGAGGACGCAACGCCGTCGGTCGCCTTTTTCAGTTGAAGAAAAGCAGCTTGGAAAAACCAGAGTGCAAGGAGATGAAACAGCTGTGCGCTCTCAAGAAACCCGCAAGTTCAATTAGTAGCTCAACGCATCCCGCAAAGGCCTCGTGCCGCGAACCGAGAGAGACAAATATAAGGCTGAGAGCATCTTGATCGGCGAACGTGTCATATTTAATCGAAAGAGGGAAGCAGTGCATCGAGGAGCACGCTAAGAGTACAAGCAGTAAGGGTGAAGGTAGCGGAAGAGGCGACTACGTCAATTAAATAAACGATGGCGACCAACCAGCCCCTCTCTGAGGGAAGATAAGGACGCCATCTAACAGCTAAAAAAAATGAAGTGGCGCACCTCTGCATGTGAAAATTGCAATGAATTGAATTTTAAAGGACCGTTGAGTTCATGGTCGATTGGAATTTATTTTGTGGTACATCTGTTTACCTGTAGCGAAACCATCCTGAATGCTTATAGAGTGGTATCCCATTTCATTTCTGTTGGTCACAGCGAATAAGTTCGTGGAAAGTTTTCAAGCCGCCTTCGTTGACGGCCGCTCGACAATGGATCAGATCAAGATGAATACACCAGTAGGTGTTCCAATTTGCCAAATCCACGATTCAGCCATCTTGGATTTAAGTATGGGAGAACCAGCTTGTTTGATAGCCAGTTTGTTTTCGTTTTGCACTGAAAATGAATTATTCACCACCGCCTTCTTCTCTTCCACAAACTTGGCAGATTGGAGCACCTAGTATACTGTATTCATCTTGGACCAGATCTTTACTGCACGGCAAAACCTTCAAAAATGCCCGCGTAGGGCGTAGTGCTGCAAAGATGGTACTCGCTTCCGACCCTGCAGGTACAAGAAGGCAGGAAGCAAGCAAGCTAGGTGGGCGGACCAAGTACAAAACAAATTACCGAGCGAGCTGAATTACTTTGAAATAATTTCCGTTTTCATTGTAACTACGAACAAAATATCACAAGTCTAGGTATCAGAAAGGCGTTTGCTCAACTATATCGACGGTTTCATGCAATACTGACATAACTAAAAAAAACTCATTTTTAGCATAGCGGACAATACTCAGCGGTAAACAAGAGAGCGGCATCTGGCTGCGTCGCATAAATCACGAATTATACCAGCTGTATAGAGAGCTGAATATTGTAAAGCTTCACACTTAATTTTTTACCGGGATCTCAGCAAAATGTTAAACTTTTACCGAGCTTCGCACAGCCGTGCCCCAGCAAACATGTTTTTTGCCGAGATTTCTGTCAAAATTGCTGAAAAATCAGTTAAAAAAATTTGCCAAAAATAAGCTAACAAACGTCATTTTTGCCAGGATATCCGTTTTTATTTTGCTTGGCAGACGGCTGTGCGGATGTGTGCCGAGCTGCAGAAGGAAAAACTGATTGTGTGATACAACACGGCAGACGACGGGAGGCTGGATACGTGGTGGGTAGGCCGAAAGAGTGTCAAGCGAAGATATTCAATAGAGAACGCGGAAGAGGCCGTCGGTTTGGTGCAAGGCCGCGTACAACCTGAGAGCGATTGGTCCAGAATCAGGTGATCAAATATCAAGTAAATGATATTTAACAGTAACTGTTCTTCAAGTTCGCCATGAGTGTCATGTATTCTAAATTGGCAGAACTATTGAAAACTAGCATCACATGAGATCATTAAATTAGTTTAAAAGTATTTTTTTGCAAAAATAAATGAGTCAAAACGTTTAACGTTTAAATCTAGCAAGACACAAACAAGTATTATACTCAAATTTAGTAATGCTAACTCATCTTCCAGGCAAGGCGCCATACGAAATTTATCATAAATAGGGGAAATTACGGCTTTGTCGGGTTTGGTTCTATCATTGTCAGGGGGGTTTTTGTTTACCAAATTTTATGAAATTTTGATACAATATTCTATGATATGCAAAGAATATTGAGCATAACCAGTTATAGAAAACCCCCTGACAATAATAGAACAAATTCTGCCGAAGCCATCATTTCCACTAGATTATTTTATTTTACTAAATTTCAGCCGCATCAGAAACACCGTGAAGTACTTATGCTATGCATATACCATCTTTAAGCACATATGCAGATCGATCGTGATCGATTACTATCAATATTCTTCTTCACCTCGATGGTTTCGATGATTTACTAGACCGTTGCACACCCAATCACATTATTCCACCTTTTATCGGCTGTTTCGATGAAGCGACGGCACTCTGCTGTGCTGACAGGGTCGGTAAGGAAAACTCACAAAATTAATGAACATAAAATGCACCTCCAACCAAGCGATATGCACTGTACCGCACTACCAAACTGAAAATAACTCGTTTGAACCCCACAAAGCTTTTCATAAATATTCTTACTCTTCTACAAGGTTACAATCAGCACAAGAACACCACAAACACCGAACCTGGAAAGACACATATCACGAGAAAGTGAACAAGCATGTTCGAATCCTGTACGCTTCCATGTAATTGTCGTTATGAAATCCAGATATACACGCGTATAAACATTTCGTTCGTTATTATTTTATCGCATAATTTATTCGCTGCATATGAGCAGTTCGTATTTCGGAAGAACAGCAATTTCGCGAAAGCTTCGATCAGCGTTCTTGTTTCGCACGCTCAAGGTGCACCTTCAGTCGTAAATAAGTCAACTGTCGCCGCGCGCGCTGCTGGCAGCAAACGTTCTGCGCACCACAAACTCTTCTGACTCAGCAAAGTGGCGCGGACCCGCGACTCGACAAGTGACTGTACTTTGCACGACGAATGACTAAAGCCGACTGAGAGAAGCTGCGACCGCCAACGTGTACGAGAGTTGAGAGAAAACTAAAGTAATCCAATTCCTGGGCTCCGGTTGTCCGCCCGCGGCGGTAATGGGGAGTTTCCGCCCGTCCCAGGAAACCGGCATCGAAGACAAACATGCTCAACTCGCTCTTGAGGTGATGGCTGCGCGCGCGACACCGCGCGACCGGCATGCATGCAAATCGTAGAGCGTAAACTGGAGAGCAGCGATATCATCACGCTCTGCATCATTGGATTTATTGGAATGAAAGTGTTTAAAATTTAAAATTCATGAGAAATATATGAGCGTAACCAGTACAAGAAATGGAAGATTGAGAAAACACGAAAGAGCTTACAGTTTTAGAACACTACATACATTGAGCATACATTGAGGAACATTCATCAGTATTCAATAGTATTCGAGCTACTGTTGCTACACTCCTGATGCCGTATGGATCAAGCATTTTTTCACGAGGTTTATTAGCTCATACTACCGTCGAACTAAAATTGAAGAATCTCTGATGATGTTACTCAATTTATCGCTAAAGGCTATGTTCGATTCATTCATTTATTTAGTTTACATCTAAACAAATAACAATAAATCAACAATTTTTCGCCACAATACTCGGTTCGAGGGCTCATCTCTCCACCCTCGATTGCGCCCCACGCTCGCCAAATCCTTTTGAACCTGGTTCGCGGTACTTCCCGGCTTTTCATACCCGGTAAAAATCGTTTACTCATTAATGGGTACTATTTCTCTGTTATCTCTTTCACCCTGCTGAAAAATTAACCTATTTTGGGAGAACAAGTGGATTTACTCAATTAAATGAGTAGATCCACTTATTCTCCCAAAATGGGTAAATTTTTTAGCAGAGGGAATGAGACAGCAAAGAAAAAGTACCCATTAATGAGTAAACGTGTTTCTCCATGTACCTGCCGCTGCCAGGTCAGATGCGAACACCATCTTTGCAAGGTTGCTATCCGCCATTCTTGCAACATGTCCTGCCCAACGTACCCTTCCAGCTTTTGCTAACTTCTGAATAGTGGGTTCACCTTTAATGTGGGCGAGCTCGTGGTTCATCCTGTGCTACCACATACTGTCCTCACACCGCCGAGGATGGTCGTAAGCACCCGTCTCCCAAATAATCCGAGTACCGGCATGTCCTCCTCGAGCATGTTGCAAGTTTCATGTCCCTAGAGTAGAATTGTCCTACACACTTAATTTTTGACGTAAACTACGTCTAAGGGGAAGACTCGAATACAGGGTGTAAAATGAAAATTTCCAAATTAGCGACCGTCACGAAATTAGGCAAGATTTTGAACTAAATTCACAAGGAAAGGACGTTACAGCAAATTTTTAACGTAAACTGCGTCTAAGGGTAAGGCTAGGATACAAAGTGTACAATAACTATTTCAAAATTGAGAACCTTCATGGAATCATGTAAGATTTTAAACGTTAATCTTCTTCTTCTTCTTCATTGGCATTACATCCACCACGGGACAATGCCGCCTCGCAGCTTAGTGTTCATTAAGCACTTCCACAGTTATTAACTGCGAGGTTTCTCAGCTAAGTTACCATTTCTGCATTCGTATATCATGAGGCTAACACGATGATACTTGTATGCCCAGGGAAGTCGAGACAATTTCCAAAACGAAAATTGCCTAGACCGGCACTGGGAATCGAACCCAGCCACCCTCAGCATGGCCTTGCTTTGTAGCCGCACATCTTACCGCACGGCTAAGGAGGGCACTAAACGTTAATAGCGCCTTTATTTTTTGAGACCGCATCGTGCTTTCGTGCTGTGTAGTTCTTTTCTCTCTTTGCGGAAGGAAAATACTACCCGAAGCTATTTTAATTTCAACAGTGCTTCTTAGCGCTATTTGTACCCAAAAGCGGAAAAATAGAAGGAAGCTGGAGACTTCAGATGTTCCTTCTAACTCTAACATTGGAAATAATTCTTCTCCTATCGAGCTGAGCAATCAGTTCGATTTGATTAATGAAGAAATTGAGCAAATCGAATCTACCTCTAGCCCAGGTGATTCGATCCATGCAAAAAAGCAAAGGATTCCGCCAATTATGGTATCTGTTGCCGAGTTTTCTGGCTTTAGGAAAGAGATTTTGAGTAACCTTCAGGGGATCAAGGTTTTATTTCAGATTGCTAGGAAGGGTGACTGCCGCGTTTTTCCGGGATCTTTTGACGATCGCAAACGTCTTCTTCAGTATTTAACTGAGAAGCGCCATAAATTCTTCAGATACGACGACAAAACTGAGCGATTGTTCAAAGTCGTCTTGAAAGGTCTCCCCAGTAATGATAAATCACTGGATGAGATTAAAATTGAAATTTCTCAATTACTTGGATTTTCACCAGTCATTTAGATGAAAAAGAAATCTTCTGGTACTTCCCAGAGGGGTATTTTTTAACAAAAGTGCACTAAATAATATGAAAAGATTGAAAAAGGCCTGTATTATGTTCCATATCCGTGTTACATGGGAACATTTCCGCAGGCCTGGGGGAAATTTCTAAAACCCCACTCAGTGCCGTAAGTGCCAAAAGTGGGGTCACGGAACTGAACCTGTCCACATGGATGCTAAATGCATGATTTGTGGTGGAATCTCTCACGCTAAGGACGCCTGTCCTGTGAGAGAAGATTCCAATAAATTTAAATGTGCCAATTGTGGGGGCAATCATAAATCCAATTTCTGGGAAAGCCCTTCACGCAAAAAAAATGTTTACTTCCCGTGCAAAATTGATGGCGGGAAATTCCAATAGGATCCCAGATTCGCCTGGTAAACATATTTCAAACGCTCAAAATCCGCAATCATTTGCGGTCGAGCAATTAATACCCACCACAATCAACGAACACATTTTGCTCCTACCTCTCACCGAGTAACGAGCAGTTCGTCGAATTCTAATTTTTCAAACTCGTCCACCTATGCAAGCATCGCTGCAGGCAGGCAAAATTTCACTTCTGAAAATTTACCGACGATGAATGATGTTCATACCCATTCTTCAACGGAGAATAACGTTCGTTCTGACTAGGGACGTTCCGATACTTCCGATATATCGGAATATCGATATTTTTGTTTCGATATCCGATATTTTTGTATCGATATTTTGTTTTCAATATATCGGTCATATCGATATTTTTGCTTTCGATATCGATATATTGAGTCAGAACAAAGTAGCACAAAAATAGCAATTAAAATACGAAGAAATATTCTTCAAAGGGGCCCTCCTTAGCCGTGCGGTAAGACGCGGCTACAAAGCAAGACCATGCTGAGGGTGGCTGGGTTCGATTCCCAGTGCCGGTCTAGGTAATTTTCGGATAGGAAATTGTCTCGACTTCCCTGGGCATAAAAGTACCGTGTTAGCCTCATGATATACGAATGCAAAAATAATATGCCGTATTGCCTTTCTCGTATACAAAGTATACGTAAAGGCTATAGGATCACTCCAAAACCGAACTTTTGATAGAAGGCTCAGAGACCCATAGTGTTATATACCAATCGACTCAGTTCGACGAATTGAGGTGATGTCTGTATGTGTGTATGTATGTGTGTGTGTGTGTACAAAATGTAGAGACACACTTTTTGGTACTTAGCATTATTCGATTTGCTCGCAACAAGTTGCAGTCGACGCGGATTGCGGTCTAGTTGTTTCCTATTGAAAACTGGCCCGATCGGTCATTGCATTCCAAAGTTATTGAAAAAACATTGTTTTTCTGCCAAGGGTCCCCTGGCATGCCGCTGGTCCTTGGATCCTTATGCGAAATCAATTATATATTTCACGTGCTCCTATGATAAATTAGATAAATTACCTTTAGAAATCAGGAACGGATTTGTAAAATGAGAATTTAGAAGAATTTGAAAACAGGGAAATTTTACTACGAAATTTAAAAAAATGCCCCTAGGAATTGAAGAGAATTCTCCTAAAATATTTCCACGGGTTTATATTGAAAATTTTGATTATTTTTTTGATTGAAATTTTTGCATAAATTTTGAAGAATGCCCGTGAAAATCGATCATAATTTCCTGCCGAAATACCAGGAAATTTCATGTGAAACATATTTTGTGAAAGTTGAAGAGGATTTTCTTTTTTTTTTTATTAAGAATATTCCAATGGATTTTTTGAAAATTCTTTATTTTCTTTGAAACCAAATTAAAAAAAAACTTCCGTGGAAATTCTGAAGACAGAGTTTTTGCCTTTCTCGTATACTAAGTATACGTAAAGGCTATATATTCCTCAAAAACAAACTTTATAGAAGGCTCGGAGACCCATAGTGTTATATACCAATCGACTCAGCTCGACGAATTGAGGTGATGTCTGTGTGTGTGTGCGTGTGTGTGTGTGTGTGTGTGTGTGTGTGTGCGTGTGTGTGTGTGTTTATGTGCGCACCAAAAGAGCAAAAAGTCTCGCTCACTTTTTTTGTACTTATCCTTGACCGATTTCTTCGCAACAGGTTGCATTTGACGCAGTATTCTGCCCCATTGTTTCCTATTCAAAGTTGGCCGGATCGGACGATGGGCTTGGGAGTTATGGCCAAAATACTTTTTCTCATAAAAAAGCGCGTAAAAAAGTCTCGCTCACTTTTTTTGTACTTCCCCTTGAACGATTTCTTCGCAACAGGTTGCATTTGACGCAGTATTCTGCCCCATTATTTCCTATTCAAAGTTGGCCGGGTCGGACTATGGGCTTGGGAGTTATGGCCAAAATACTTTTTCTCATAAAAAAGCACGTAAAAAAGTCTCGCTCACTTTTTTTATACTTCCCCTTGACCGATTTCTTCGCAACAGGTTGCATTTGACGCAGTATTCTGCCCCATTATTTTCTATCGAAAATTGGCCGAATCGGACTATGAGCTTGGGAGTTATGGCCAAAATACTTTTTCTCATAAAAAAGCGCGTAAAAAAGTCTCGCTCACTTTTTGTACTTACCCTTGACCGATTTCTTCGCAACAGGTTGCATTTGACGCAGTATCCTGCCCCATTGTTTCCTATTGAAAATTGGTCGAATCGGACTATGGGCTTGGGAGTTATGGCCAAAATACTTTTTCTCATAAAAAAACGCGTAAAAAAGTCTAGCTCATTTTTAATGCACTTAACCTAAACCGATTTCCTCGCAACATGTTGCATTCGACGCTGAATCTTGGCTAATTATTTCTTATTGAAAATTGGCCGGATCGGACAATGGACTCAGAAATAATGCCCAAAATCTCGCCGAAAATACTATTTTTTTACCGCACGAGAAAGGCATCATCACCGCTAGGTGGATTAATCTGGTTTTTTTTTGTTAATAATCAGAATAACCCGAGGAGAAATACAGAAAAAAAATCAGTGGATTTTCAGCAAATTTGTCGAAACTTCAGTTGATTTTTTCGAACGAACAAAAAATATCAAGTATCATGCCGAAAACGCTACCGATTAAAACTACGACGAACGCTGCCGCCGGTGATTTTTGGACTGACACACTTTAGAAGCAGATTGGATTAAGTCAGGCGGGTGCTAAGGTGTCAAATATTTGCATTCGACGCTGAATCTTGGCTAATTATTTCTTATTGAAAATTGGCCGGATCGGACAATGGACTCAGAAATAATGCCCAAAATCTCGCCCAAAATACTATTTTTTTTACCGCACGAGAAAGGCATCATCACCGCTAGGTGGATTAATCTGGTTTTTTTTTGTTAATAATCAGAATAACCCGAGGAGAAATACAGAAAAAAAATCAGTGGATTTTGAAACTAGTGACTCGTATGGGATATGGGAATTCTCAAGGTCGTTACTCCAAATTACCTTTGTCTACTCTCGAACCAACCTCTCACTGGTACTCACCCACGTGAGGGAATGTTATTGAAACGAAACACGTGCCCACTGGGTTGACACGTGTACGGAAGAAAGTAAATTCTAGGGTTTTATGCTATAGTGACTCAAAAACCATAGGAAAGCGTACTCTTTGTTCAACCTCCGAAGACGAGGCTTGAAAACTCTATTCTGAGCACGGAAAAAGCGGAAAACAACGTAAGAGCAAGTGGAACCTTATTAATCCAGGGATGCGCCTTAGAAAAAGAATCGCTTACGCCTGATTATTAAATTAACATGCTTGTGCTTTTATTCGCCCTTTGGGCTTATTTTGTAATTTAGGGGTATGTACATGACGTCATATCAAAAAAGGGTACTTGCGGTTATAGGCATTGGCCAGCCTATGATACGGATCCGTAGAAGGTTTGGGGTGTACGTCTGATGGTCTCTGCCCGAGGTGTATGGGACACGACGCTGCCGGGGCCTGCAGACGGCTGGTTGGTCGTGTAAAGCTGATTTTGCCGGCAGGCGACTGTTAGGGCTGATGACAGGCGCTACGGTGGCCGGATGACACGGTGGGCAATACGATGGTGTTGCCGGGTGGCACGGTGGGCAATACGATGCTGTGGCCAGGTGGCACGGTGGGCAATGCGACGCGGTGGCCGGGTGGCACGGTGGGCAAGACGATGCTGAGGCCAGGTGGCACGGTGGGCAAGGCGATGCGGTGGCCAGGTGGTACGGTGGGCAATTCGATGCTATGGCCGGGTGGCACGGTGGTCAAGACGATGCTGAGGCCAGGTGGCACGGTGGGCAAAGCGATGCGGTGGCCAGGTGGTACGGTGGGCACGGCGATTCGGTGGCCAGGTGGTACGGTGGGCACGGCGATTCGATGGCCAGGTGGTACGGTGGGCACGGCGATTCGGTGGCCAGGTGGTACGGTGGGCACGGCGATTCGGTGGCCAGGTGGTACGGTGGGCACGGCGATTCGGTGGCCAGGTGGTACGGTGGTCAAGGCGATTCAGTGGCCGGAACTTTCACAGTGATATCTTTTCCACGGGATAACAAATGGCGGCTACAGTTTCTTTCACAACGGCCTTCCAAGCAATGGCGGCTCGGTTGTATGGCTTTCCGGACAATAGCTTTAATCGTTGATCTGGACAAACGGCTAAACAATGGCGCGGCACACAATCGATCTTCACTCGCGCCGAAATTGTCCTTCAGGTGTCCGGAATTATTGCCGCTTTTGCCTGACTGGACCGTGGGAATTCGTTGAGCAACCTCTTGCAGTAGAAATTTTCTATGTGCGCGGTCTTCACTTCCCGTGGATGTCACTTGTGTCGTCAGCGGGGACAACTAAACCTGTCCAGTTGACACGGAAGATAAAAAAAAGGCCCTTGTGTGGACCTTTTTTATGAATAAACTTCTTTAAAAAGCAATTAATAATAACTAGCACTTTGACCGTACTATATTTAATAAGAATAAATCACTCAAATATTACACTTTAATGAATTCACGTCGCGCACTACAATTTCTTCTGAGGTTGCAACGAAATAGAAGGCTTTCTTTCTTCGGTCGAGAATATTTATATGGATTGCATAAAAACGGAGGTCAATCCTCGTGTAAATCACGAAGATTGACGTTTTGCTGATCTCCTACCCTAAATGTACATTTCTTGAAAATATACACTAGTGCCCTCTTTATGTCATATTTTTTTATAGTGAGCAAGCATTTGTTTATGTGTATTTTTCATTCAAACCACAGTCGGCGAATATTCATGAGGAGGAATGGTTGAGAATGGACCATGAGTACCACATCTGTCAATCTCTTTGGTGAGAGATTGAGAGTGCACTCAATATATGTTGGGTAACTACAGGGTGGGAATAAAGGTAAGGCGAAATTGACTTGTGGTGGAGCCAACAAGTAAGTAAATTGGAACCGCCGGTTACATTACCCTATCGTCCCTCCTTCTTTAGCAACAATTCACTCATATATGCCAATTAATAGATTATTCGCTATCGTAAGTTTCATCCCGTGAAACGAATGTAGGAATAAAAAAAAGGTTTTTTTTTTGGTCTGCCCTGTGACTTGAAAATGAGATCGATTATTCTCCCACGTCAAATGTGAGTACGCGTGATTGAGTGTCTTCTCTACTATGGTCTTCCGACATCTGACATCGCGGTCATCGCGGTTTTTTTAACTCGCTGCCGAAACGTATTCAACAGGATCAAAACAAAGGTAAGCAACTCAAACAATTTGTCTTAACTTTCTATTTCTTGAGCTCAAAGATGCCTATTCTAAACTGTTCATTTGGTCACGTTCGCTTTCAGAATTTTGTAGAGATTCGGCCAGAAAATGTAGCCAAATTAATCAAGCTGCTTCTTCGAGGAAAACCGTGCGTCTAAATGCCGAAGATGATGACTAAACACTATCCAAAATGCAATTGGATTTTCCCTCATTCAGCATCCGGATCTACTGAATGAGTCGTGTTTGATCAGATAAGTTTCGTTGTTTATGTGCTCCCTCCTTCAGCAATGAAGAGTAGATGCTTTGTGGATTATTTTTGTTTACTTTAGGTGGATTTCAGATCAGCCGCGGAAAAGACTCGATTGACTTCCCGGCATCATTTGCTAGTTCGTAGGAACTAGTACCTACTCTGGCAATCACCGTGCAGGGTACATACAGTGGCCCAAGCTTGGCGTTATATTTTTCTACCGCTGATGATTGACGAAAGTTACGTTTTAGAATCTTCTGACCCACGGAGTAAATGGGTGCAGTTTTTGGGTGACGTAAATTATAAATCTTATTATTTTTCTCGTATTGTTTTTGCAAGTTTTTTATTACCAGCTGGTGAATGTGTTGATCAACTTTTGTTTTTATTTTTAGCCTTTCCTCGTCTGACACGTCTTCCTGATCAAAATCCATCCGGTGTTGGTCACCGGTTTCGACAATTTCGTGCCCGAAAATGGTTTTGTACGGGGTGAACCCGGTTGATGCATGTGGAGTGTTGTTAAGGACATATTCGATTTCGGATACCCGTGTATCCCACATAGTTTGGTCGGCTCGTGCATAAGTGCGCATACAGGCGTTTATTGTCCTATTCAACCTTTCAGTCGGATTGGACTGGCTGTGATGCCGGGAATTTGTCCAGTGTTGGATTTGATATTTTTCGAGCATCTTTTAAACTCCTTCGAAAGGAAAGTGGAGGCGTTATCCGAAATGAGGTACTCAGGGGCGGAGTATCTCCGGACCCAATTTTCCTCAAAATTTTACACACCTGCGGAGTGGATATTTTCCTAACGGGAAAGAGTAGAGAAAATTTTGAAAAAAGGTCTGTAATGACCAGCAGATGGCAGTTGCCTTGGCGGCTCCTCGGTAAGGACTGAATGTAATCCAAAGCTATAATTTGGAACGGTTTAGTGGTGATTCTCTGGTTGCCTGTCGCTGGATATTGTGCTCTATTAGCGGGTTTTGTTTCCTTACATACAAAACATTTTGTATGTACGATCGGATATCTCTGGCCATTTGAGGCCAATAATATTTCTTTCGAATTTTGGCCAAGGTTTTTCGAAACCTAAGTGGAGACCGTTATCATGTTCGTCACCCAGAATCTTCTCACGCACATCGGTTGGAATACAGGTTTTCCACTCGAAACCGTAGTCTACTGTGTCGTGAGAGGGTGAGATTAGTTTTTTCAAAATTCCATTATCAATCCGAAAATCTTTATAGGTTTCCGGGTTTTCAGCAACATTTTTAACCATCTGTGCGTACCAGCCTGTTTTTGGAGCTAGTACTTGGAGCTCTTCAACGGCTCGAGAAAGGGCGTCAGGCACCACATTGTCCACCCTTTGCGGTGTTTGATGTCCATCTCGTACCTTTGTAGCTCTATGCTCCATCTGCAGAGCCGGGAAGACGTTTTCCAACTACTTCTGAGTATGTAGGTTAAGGCGGAAGCATCTGTATAGACAGTAAACTTCGTTCCCTCGACATAACAACGAAATTTATCGATGGATTTTAGGACGGCTAGGCCTTCCTTCTCCGTCGCACAATATCGTTGTTGAGTGGTTCCCAATTTTTGTGAGAAGTAAGCCACGGGTTTATCTAGTCCATCATATGCCTGAGTCAGGACTCCGGCTATGGCTGCGTCGCTGGCGTCGCAGTGGATACAAAAAGGCCGACTGAAATCCGGATTTGTCAGGATAGGAGAACTTATTAGAAGTTCTTTTATCTTGACAAAGGCGAGTTCAGCTAGTTCATTCCATCGAATGGCTTTAGGTTTGTCCTTTAGAAGATCCGTTAGGGAAGAACAATTTCGCTATAACTCGATATAAATCGGCGATAATAATTGCACATTCCTAGGAATCTTCTTAAGGCTTTAAGGGATAAAGGTCGTTCAAAGTTAACGATAGCTTCTATACGTTCGGGGTTGGGTCTGAGGCCGTTTCGACTGAGGATGTACCCCAGATAAGGGACCTCAGCCACGCAAAATTTGGACTTTAGGACATTAATAGATAGATTAGCCGTTTTTAGTCTCGATGCCACTTCCCGTAGTTTGTTTAGGTGTTCTTCAAACGTGTCACTTATGACGATGATGTCGTCTAAGTAGATGAACACGTTCGGTTCCAATTCATTGCCCCCGAGTACCCGGTCCATCAATCTCGACAACGTCGCCGGACTGTTCACTAGACCGAAGGGCATTCTTGTAAATTGAAACAGTCCACGTCCCAACACGGAGAATGCGGTGAACTTTTTAGATTTAGGGTGTAGTGGTACCTGGAGAAAGGCCTTTGACAAATCTATCGTAGAGATAAACTTGCATGGCCCTAACCGGCTTAGTATTCGGTCAGCATGTGGCAGTGGGTATGAATCCCTGACAGTTCGCTCGTTCAGTTTACGAGCATCTAAACATAGTCTAACAGTGCCATCCGGTTTATCGACTGGCACTAGACGTAATGTCTTGATCACTGTAGGACCTTTCGATTATTCCTGCCTTCAGCATATTGTCCAACTCTTGGTCAATTTGTTGTTGGCGTTTTGGTGATGACGGAAAGGGGTTGATTCTTACCGGGGCTTGTTTTTTCGCCTCTTCGGTTAGTTCAATACGATGCGCTATTAATGAAGTGTTGTCTAGGACTCCTTCAAGGGTGGGTTTGAAAAGGTTTATTACTTTATCTAACTGGCGCTTTTGGTCCTCGGTAAGAGTCGGACTCTCGTCTATACTCTCTACCTCCTCGACCGCAGTACAACCAATGGTTGGAACAATTCCGAACGCATTCCAGAAATCAGTGCCTAGAATCAATCTTCTTTTCAAAGATGGAATCACCAAAGCCGTGATGATTTTAGTGACTCCATTAAAAGCAATTGGCAGATTAACATACCCTTGAACCTCCAGCTGTTGTCCGTTAGCAGTCGTTACATCGACGTTAACGTCGTGAATTTTTAATTTGCAGGTGGCTATTAGCCTATTTGCTCCAATTCCTAAAATGGAACGGTTGGCCCCACTGTCTAGAAGGCCAATGATGGGAATGTCAAATATTTTAATCTTCGCAAACGGTCTGTCATCGTGGGTGAGTTTGATGAAATGTTCATCTAACTTCACCTGAGATGAATGGATGTACTCTTGTGGGTTTACAGGTCTATACCCATTTTGAGTAAGACTATTAGATATATTCGGGAAAGAGGAAGTTTTGTGGGGATTTTTCGGCAACTCTTGACCAGCCTGCCCCTTCAGGCGGTCTATTCCGAGTTTTTGCGCACCACGGACAGTTTTAGTTTCTACGTTGTAGAAACCACAACGGGAACAAAATTGGTGGCGCGGAGCTCGACATTCTCTATCACTATGTCCCATCAAGCGGCAGTTATAACACATTCCCTCTAGTGGACGTATGTGCTTTTCTAAAAGGACCTGTAGCCCATCTTTAGTGCTTTTAGGTTTGCTCCCTGCCTCATGGTTAGGTTTTGGGGTATCGCGTAATTTCTTAAGGGGTCTTTCTTCCTCGGAGGCTTCGGCCTTCGCGGAACGGTAGAAGTTTCGCGACTTTACAAACGTTTTCTCATTCGCGGTATAAGACTTCGGTTTCGCGCCGGTTCTAACTTCATTTACATGAGCCCTATTTCGCGTAGATTCTTCCGAAATGGTATTGTATTTATACCAAAACGTGGCATCCAACTTTCGACCGAACCGTTTGAGATCCGCGAGATTGTCTATGTTCGACGCGACGGCATGTCCTTTATAGTCGGACCTCATATTCCTAAATACGATCTCGAACTTCTTCCCCTCCGATATTGATTTCGTTAATGAATTGAAAATCTTTTCATTTCAAATAGATAATCTTGGAATTTTCCTTAGCTCCCTGTTTTCGCGAAATTGCTCGTATTTCACTCACGTGGTCGTGGTCGGGGCTTAAGAATTCCTTCTTCATTTCCCGCACCAAATCATCCCACGTGTCGAACTCGTGATTCTCGATCCTGTCATGAACCATGTCTTTGCTTGGCCATTAAATAAATAAATCGCGGATTTGAACAATTCTCTATTGGAGATATTTTCCGATCTGGCGAGAAACTCGGCTTCGCGGATAAAACGCATTAAGTTCTGCCCGTTATCTTTTCCATCGTATCGGAGATTCCACTCCGATACATGGCGGATTTTTCGCGTATTGTTTCGGTAGCTTTTCCTACTATATTTGCGCGGCGGTGACTCATTCCGTGATGAATCTGAACTTGATTGGCGATTGTGATCGGAATTCTCGTCGGAATTGTTTCCGTCTGATTTGTAACAATCTAAACGGAATCTTCTAAGGATTTTTTCTTCTTCTGCCTGTGATAAACTAGACCCTACCGAAGCAATCGATCTCAAGTTCCTTCGCGATCTTATTTCCGCGGGTTCCCTGGACCTCTCTCTACCTGAAGCTATTTCCAACGTTTCTTCTCCTAGTTTAGACTTATTGACAGTTTGTTTGGATGCTTGCGATATGGACAAATCTGAAAGCTTCCGAACAATTTCATTTATAACTTCTTTCCGAATAGCCGGGTTAACCGAAAACGGATAAAAGTAGTTATTCATTAACTCTCTAATTGATCCTTTCAGTTTGTCTAGGTCTTCTAGGTCATTGTCTTCTTCTGCCACTTCCTGGAATCGAGTGCAGCGGACGAAATAATGTACTAATCTGGATTTCAGAGCTTCTTTTACTCCGTCGAAATCAACTTTCTTCTCCAAAATTCCACGTATATTGAAAACATTAGAATCAATAACTTTAATTTCCTCGTCAATCGACCTTGTACATCTCGTTATATCCAAATCTACAATTTTTCCTTTCTCTTCCTTTAAACGATCTTTAAGTCTCCTCTTGAGTGCAGCTTGATTATCTTTGTCTTCAAACTGAACCGCACGAATTGTCAATTCGTGTTCTATTTCTTGTCTCTCCAGATGGTGAACCATCAGACTGGCATATTGCATTGTGAAATCGTGATCCATTTAAATTTGTTTTCCTAACTAATGCGAGCAGAACTGTCTGATTCAAAAAAGGTAATTTGTTATTCTAATAGGATTTCCTTGCTCGTATGTATGCAGGCCTGTAGATCTAACTACACAACCTGTGAAATATGCAAATCGTTTGGAGAACGATATATACTAAACTGGAAGTTTTCTCCTCCGTTGTAGGGGGTGGTAGGGTTGTATAATGTAACAAAAATAGTGCTGTTTTAGCTGGGCGCCAATTGAAACTAGTGACTAGGAATGGGCGATACCGATACGATATATCGGGAATCGATATTTTCGCTCCGATTAATCGATATTTTGTATCGATTTTTTTATGTTCGATATTTGACCGTATCGATTTTTTGTTGCTGATATCGGATTTCGATTTTTTCAAAGTAAAAATATAGCACATTAGGCACAATCTGTTAAAAACAGCGAATCTTTGATGTGTGATTCGATGATCTGAAATGGGAAATCTAAGTTTCCATTTTTTTTTGCTCGTGCTTTTAATTTTTTGGGCGTATCGATATATCGGAATATCGATGTTTCAACGCCGATATTTTTCGGCATCGATATTTCGATAATAAAAACATCGATTCGGCAGTATCGATATTTTTCTGAAAAACGCCCATTCCTACTAGTGACTCGTATGGGATATGGGAATTCTCAAGGTCGTTACTCCAACTTACCTTTGTCTACTCTCGAACCAACCTCTCACTGGTACTCACCCACGTGAGGGAATGTTATTGAAACGAAACACGTGCCCACTGGGTTGACACGTGTACGGAAGAAAGTAAATTCTAGGGTTTTATGCTATAGTGACTCAAAAACCATAGGAAAGCGTACTCTTTGTTCAACCTCCGAAGACGAGGCTTGAAAACTCTATTCTGAGCACGGAAAAAGCGGAAAACAACGTAAGAGCAAGTGGAACCTTATTAATCCAGGGATGCGCCTTAGAAAAAGAATCGCTTACGCCTGATTATTAAATTAACATGCTTGTGCTTTTATTCGCCCTTTGGGCTAATTTTTGTAATTTAGGGGTATGTACATGACGTCATATCAAAAAGGGTACTTGCGGTTATATGCATTGGCCAGCCTATGATACGGATCCGTAGAAAGTTTGGGGTGCACGTCTGATGGTCTCTGCCCGAGGTGTAAGGGACACGAGGCTGCCGGGGCCTGCGGACGGCTGGTTGGTCGTGTAAAGCTGATTTTGCCGGCAGGCGACTGTTAGGGCTGATGACAGGCGCTACGGTGGCCGGATGACACGGTGGGCAATACGATGGTGTTGGCGGGTGGCACGGTGGGCAATACGATGCTGTGGCCAGGTGGCACGGTGGGCAATTCGACGCTATGGCCGGGTGGCACGGTGGTCAAGACGATGCTGAGGCCAGGTGGCACGGTGGGCAAGGCGATGCGGTGGCCAGGTGGTACGGTGGGCAATTCGATGCTATGGCCGGGTGGCACGGTGGTCAAGACGATGCTGAGGCCAGGTGGCACGGTGGGCAAAGCGATGCGGTGGCCAGGTGGTACGGTGGGCACGGCGATTCGGTGGCCAGGTGGTACGGTGGGCACGGCGATTCGATGGCCAGGTGGTACGGTGGGCACGGCGATTCGGTGGCCAGGTGGTACGGTGGGCACGGCGATTCGGTGGCCAGGTGGTACGGTGGGCACGGCGATTCGGTGGCCAGGTGGTACGGTGGTCAAGGCGATTCAGTGGCCGGAACTTTCACAGTGATATCTTTTCCACGGGATAACAAATGGCGGCTACAGTTTCTTTCACAACGGCCTTCCAAGCAATGGCGGCTCGGTTGTATGGCTTTCCGGACAATAGCTTTAATCGTTGATCTGGACAAACGGCTAAACAATGGCGCGGCACACAATCGATCTTCACTCGCGCCGAAATTGTCCTTCAGGTGTCCGGAATTATTGCCGCTTTTGCCTGACTGGACCGTGGGAATTCGTTGAGCAACCTCTTGCAGTAGAAATTTTCTATGTGCGCGGTCTTCACTTCCCGTGGATGTCACTTGTGTCGTCAGCGGGGACAACTAAACCTGTCCAGTTGACACAGAAGATAAAAAAAGGCCCTTGTGTGGACCTTTTTTTATGAATAAACTTCTTTAAAAAGCAATTAATAATAACTAGCACTTTGACCGTACTATATTTAATAAGAATAAATCACTCAAATATTACACTTTAATGAATTCACGTCGCGCACTACAATTTCTTCTGAGGTTGCAACGAAATAGAAGGCTTTCTTTCTTCGGTCGAGAATATTTATATGGATTGCATAAAAACGGAGGTCAATCCTCGTGTAAATCACGAAGATTGACGTTTTGCTGATCTCCTACCCTAAATGTACATTTCTTGAAAATATACACTAGTGCCCTCTTTATGTCATATTTTTTATAGTGAGCAAGCATTTGTTTATGTGTATTTTCATTTCAAACCACAGTCGGCGAATATTCATGAGGAGGAATGGTTGAGAATGGACCATGAGTACCACATCTGTCAATCTCTTTGGTGAGAGATTGAGAGTGCACTCAATATATGTTGGGTAACTACAGGGTGGGAATAAAGGTAAGGCGAAATTGACTTGTGGTGGAGCCAACAAGTAAGTAAATTGGAACCGCCGGTTACAATTTTCAGCAAATTTGTCGAAACTTCAGTTGATTTTTTCGAACGAACAAAAAATATCAAGTATCATGCCGAAAACGCTACCGATTAAAACTACGACGAACGCTGCCGCCGGTGATTTTTGGACTGACACACTTTAGAAGCAGATTGGATTAAGTCAGGCGGGTGCTAAGGTGTCAAATATTTGTTGCCTCAAATCAAGCGAATGCCGACGGCACTAACACTACGCCGTAGTCTATGAAAAATAAACACTGCAGTGAGTGAGAATGTTCTGAAACGCACAAAGTTTGGATAATGCCAGAAACAACTGTTTCTGCTCAGCACAGAGTTTTTTCTACCAACATACTTATTTATCTGCATATTTCGCGTACGGAATAAAGTGAAAACACTATATTTTTTAGATTTGGTGTATTTTTGCAATCTTTAATTTAGTATGTGCTTTCGACACCACTCTCTCTTGTAAAAATGGTAAACAATACAAATTTTCACAAATACCACGACAATTTATGTAAGTATATGAGTATTTTGACATTGGAGTATAAATTTATGCGCCAAATAAGAGGGTACTGTCATACTTGCCAAACTCCATATGAAAAAAAATCGTTGTCCCCCCTCTGGATTAAGTAATAGAAAAAAAATTTCCAATCATTATTGTAAAGGGGAATACGGTAATTCGATAGTAATACAATAACTACAACAAATATATTCTGAATATTCTCATTTCTGAAATATCATATGATTTTCCGATATATCGATATTTTCATTCCAATATATTGGTGATATCGATACTTTGATTCGATTATTATATCGAATCAAATATCGATATTTTGAAGTATCGGAACGTCCCTAGTTCTGACGACTCAGTTAGCATGTCTGCTTCCGACTTTGATTTTCTTAATGAACAATTGCATCACATTAGGTTCTGTAGCATGACGTCACGAATGAATTCGGTCCTCGTCAAATGAACTTTTTTGACAGTTCAGTAGTACTATCCACTGACTCCGACGAGGACTCCGACAAGATTCGACTTCGTGATTGGTTGGCTGCCCCCGAGTCCAACGCGAAGTACTACTAATCTGTCATCAGTTTGAGGTTACGTACAGACGCTGCAGAACCTAATGATTGATGCAATGTTCAAATCAGGGGGAGAAGGCGGAACACTTAATCCCTACACCGACATGTGCTGGTTCTAAGGCTGTGAACCATTCCACCGATTCGTTTAACTTTTAGTTAAAATTTGACTGTTTGATGGTTATTTTCCCATCGTAGTTAAAATTTTACTCCGAAGCCGACCCATTTGAGTCTTGATAGATTAATAGTTATTTGCAGCGAAATGAATTTGGCGCCAATTTTCTCGCGAATGAAGTTTAACTATCAAACTGTCAAATCGAACCATGATTCGGAGCAGGGTTATTTTTAACCACAAAGAAATAACCATCGAGCTGTCAAATTTTAACTAAAAGTTAAACGAATCGGTGGAATTATTCACAACCTAAGATGTAAACAACAGTGTTAATTCTCTACCACCTTTTTGTTATGGCGAGGGAATTTTTATGCACACTTTTGTTTTCGATATTTTATCAAAATTAAACACTCAATCATGTACACTGCCAAAAATATCTATATAAGATATATGTGTCGCCGTTATAAATTTTTGCAATAGCTCCACCCTAATATAATCGATATAGAACCACACATAAATTAAGTAATTGCTAATTCGAAACCACACATAAAGTTTATTTGGATATATATTTTATAAGTAGTTCGCGTGGAGAATGGTTATGTGTGCGCTGATATACATCATAAGTTAAATCTATGGATTTTTGCCAATAAATATGTGTGGATTTTTAGTAGTGTAGCAATATAACAATGTGGTATGATACCTGCTTGATTAAAGCGACTCGAAAAAGAATTTATTTGCAGTATTGTCGCGCTCTTCTTAAACGCTCAACTCTTCGCGGTGATAACGCGCAAGCAAAGATTGCGCAGCAGCGCGCCCATAAGCTTTTTCACAGGGTGTGAGTCTGTGCTGTTTAATTTAAAAAGCCGCCGAATGGGGTTGCCATAGTTGAATAGCCGCCGTGTGTAAAGTAAATGGGCGCGCTCCAGCGCAATTCAACGGAGGCTGATTGAGATGATCACGATCTGAGTGTTTATCTTGGGATGCATAATAACTAACCGAAGATAAAAATGTTCGCATTAACGATTGTGCCCTAACACTGGTTTTAAGCTTCGATGCAGAGTACACGAGCTTTGTTCGCCAGTGACAGGCGTATGGGGCCCTTGGTTCAAAGCAAATACCAAAACTGAAGCTGTTCAGGTTGGTATCAAATTTACTCAAAAAAATGTTATTGGACTTCGTTTTAATGGATCCAAATAATTCTTTGAAAAATTTAAATTGGAATGCCCGCTCTTTGAAGGGTAAGGAAGATGAATTATTGAACTTCCTATCAGTTCATAATGTGCACATTGCCATTATAACTGAAACATATTTACAACCTGATCTTTTCATCAAAAGATATCCAAATTATTTTATTTACCGAAATGATCGTCTTGACAGCGCCTGTGGTGGGGTCTCCAATGTCATTAATAGACGTATCAAACATAAATTATATTCTTCGTTTGAAACCAAAGTTTTTGAAACCTTGGGAGTTTCTGTTGAAACAAATTTTGGACAATTCTCTTTTATTGCTACCTACTTGCCTTTCCAGTGCAATGGGCAGCAAAGGAATTTGTTGAGAGCTGATCTTCAAATTCTAACTCGCAACAAATCCAATTTTTTCATAATTGGTGACTTCAATGCCAAACACCGTTCATGGAATAATGCTCAAAGCAATTCCAACGGTAAAATTTTATTTCAAGATTGTTCTGCGGGATATTATTCAGTCGAAATCCTTCTACAATTGATTTAGTTTTAACGGGTTCAAGTCCGCTGTGTGGCCAATTGGTAACTCATGCTGACTTTGATTCTGATCATCTTCTTGTGACGTTTGAAATCTCACAAGAAGCCATTAAGCCAATCAGCTCTTCTTTTAATTATCATAGAGCTGATTGTGATTTATATAAAACGTATATCGATAGGAATTTTGATGTTGATATTCCTCTCGATACCAAAAGTGATATTGATAATGCTCTCGTATCTTTGACAAATTTAATTGTCGAAGCCAGAGCCCGGCCAACCATTCGTCAAACTTCTTCGAAGTTATTTATCTAAAATTAAATAATTTTGCTGGTATTTCTTTACACTACATTATTCACAAAAATGATACAAATCTTAATGAATCGTTATCATAGTTCATATAAAGTATGATATCTACGCAATGATATACTTTGACAAAGTATTTGAAAGATGAACATCGCTACATCTTTACCATCAAATTAATCACAATAACGATATGAATATTCATGAAACGTTATCAGATTTCTGATAAAGTACGATCTCAACTTTATGATATATTTTGACAACGAATTTTACTGTCGAACATCGCTGCACCTTCATTACGTTTTAGTCCATCGATTCATATCGTTGGATATCAAAACACCGATGGATATTTTGCGGTTTGTTTACATCTCAAAAATTATGATTTAGAAATTTTCTAAAAATGAACGGATGTTGAAAAGATCGATAACAATTTTCCGTGTTTTAACTTTTGATTAATTTAAAATTCTTCATGAAATGGCATCGATCGCTATCGACGGTTGATATGAAAACCTTTAACGATCTATATGAAGAATTTTAAAGAAAATTGAAGAAATGGTTGGTCGGGAGGCATTGCAATTCCTAAATGTGAAATTAAATTCAACTCCATTATTATTGACGACGATCTTCAGCTTCTGGTCTATCTTAAAAATGTGAGGTGAAGGCAAAGGCAAAGAACTCGCGACCCCGCGTTGAAAGTTATTTGGCGATATTTGCAAAATGAAGTTAAAAAACCCAAATTAATCCACCTAGCGGTGACGATGCCTTTCTCGATTAATTCAAGATATACTGAAGGTGAAGATATACTGAAAGGTAAACAAGCATAATACATTATGTTATAATCAAGTTATGACGATCGTGAAATTTTCTTTCATCCATTTTTGACAGAGAATTTATAACAAAATTATTTCAAGTATTGTTATTTGTAACACATATTGATATAATTGTTATGACTAACTGGTCGGGTTATATATTTATTATTTATTCAGACTAAGGCCGAAATGGCCTGTGCGGTATATAAGTCTTCTCCATTCGGCTTGGTCCATGGCTACACGTCGTCAACCACGCAGTCTACGGAGGGTCCGCAGGTCATCTTCCACCTGATCGATCCACCTTGCCCGCTGCGCACCTCGCCTTCTTGTGCCCGTCGGATCGTTGTTGAGAACCATTTTCACCGGGAGAACCATTTCACCGGTCCGACATTCTGGCTACGTGCCCGGCCCACCGCAGTCGTCCGATTTTCACGGTGTGAACGATGGATGGTTCTCCCAACAGCTGATGCAACTCGTGGTTCATTCGCCTCCTCCACGTACCGTCCGCCATCTGCACCCCACCATAGATGGTACGCAGCACTTTCCTTTCAAAAACTCTGAGTGCGCGTTAGTCCTCCACGATCATCGTCCAGGTATCGTGTCCGTAGAGGACTACCGGTCTAATGAGCGTTTTGTAGATTGTCAGTTTGGTACGGCGGCGAACTCTATTCGATCGGAGCGTCTTACGGAGTCCAAAGTATGTACGATTTCCAGCCTCTATGCGTCTTCGAATTTCTCTGCTGGTATCATTTTCGGCAGTCACCAGTGAGCCCAAGTACACAAATACTTCTACCACTTCCATTTCGTCACCACCGATGCCAACTCGTGGTGGGTGGCTCACATTGTCTTCTCTTCCTATCATGTACTTCGTCTTCGACGTATTGATGACTAGTCCGATCCGCTTGGCTCCCCTCTTCAGTCGGATGTAGGCTTCCTCCATCTTCTCAAAGTTACGTGCCATAATATCTATGTCGTGCGAAGCCAAATAGCTGGATGGACTTATTGAAAATTGTACCACTCGTGTTAATCCCTGCTCCCTTAATCCCTGCACAAAAGACCTGCCATAGCTGGTTCCGATCGATTGTATCATATGTGGCTTTGAAGTCGATGAATAGATGATGTGTGGGCACGTTGTATTCGCGGCATTTCTCCAGTACTTGGCGAATGGCGAACATCTGGTCCGTGGTGGAGCGTTCGCCCATAAAACCCGCCTGGTACTGCCCCACGAACTACCTTGCAATTGGTGCTAGACGACGGCATAAAATTTGGAAGAGTACCTTGTAGGCGGCGTTGAGCAATGTGATTGCGCGGTAGTTGCTACAATCCAGCTTATCGCCCTTTTTGTAGATGGGACACACAACACCTTCCATCCACTCCTGCGGCAAAACTTCCTCCTCCCAAATCTTGGTAATCACCCAGTGCAGCGCTCTAGCCAGTGCCTCACTACCGTGTTTAAATAGCTCTCCTGGTAGTTGGTCAACCCCAGGGGCTTTGTTGTTCTTCAGCCGGCCAATCTCCTCCTGGGTTTCCTGGAGATCCGGGGCCGGTAGAATTATGTCCTGCGCGCGTTCTCCCAGGTCCATTACCATACCGCCATTTTTGTCTGCCACATCGCCATTCAGGTGCTCTTCGTAGTGCTGCCGCCACCTTTGGATCACCTCACGCTCGTTCGTAAGAAGGTTCCTGTTTATGTCCTTACACATATCAGGCTGTGGCACGTGGCCCTTACGTGAACGGTTCAACTTCTCATAGAACTTTCGTGTGTTATTAGCGCGGTACAGTTGCTCCGTCTCTTCACGGTCTCGATTTTCCTGCTGACGCTTTTTCCTCCGGAAAATCGAGTTTTGTCTATTCCGCGCCCGTTTATATCGTGCCTCGTTCGCCCTCGTGCGGTGTTGCAGCAATCTCGCCCATGCTGCATTCTTCTCTTCTACTGACTGCTCATATTCGCCGTCATACCAGTCGTTTCTCTGATCCGGGGGCACCGTGCAAAGTGCAGCGGTTACGGTGCTACCAATGGCGGATCGAATATCTCTCCAGCCATCTTCAAGAGACGCTGCGCCTAGCTGCTCTTTCGTTGGGAGTGCCACTTCCAGCTGCTGCGCGTATACTTGGGCTAGTCTACCGTCTTGTAGCCGCCCAATGTTTAGCCGCGGCGTCCGACTTCGACGCGTATTGTACACCGTCGAGAGTTTTGAGCGCAGGCATACTGCAACGAGGTAGTGGTAGGATTCAATATTCGCAATATTCGTTCGTGATGTCGGGGAAGAATTTACCGTCAATTATAACGTGGTCGATTTGGTTTTCCGTTTCTTGGTTAGGTGATCTCCATGTGGCCTTGTGGATATTTTTGCGGGGAAAGAAGGTGCTTCGGACCATTCCGCGGGAGGCTGCGAAGTTTATGCATCGTTGGCCGTTGTCATTCGATACGGTGTGCAGACTGTCCGGTCCGATGACCGGCCTATACATTTCCTCCCTTCCTACCTGTGCATTCATGTCACCGATGACGATTTAGATGTCCCGCAGTGGGCATCCATCGTATGTCTGCTCCAGCTGTGCGTAGAACGCTTCTTTCTCGTCGTCGGGTCTCCCTTCGTGTGGGCAGTGCACGTTGATGATGCTATAGTTGACGAAACGGCCTTTAATCCTCAGCTTGCACATCCTTGCGTTGTTTGGCTGCCACCCAATCAAGCGTTGGCGCATCTTACCCAGCACTATGAAGCCGGTTCCCAGCTCGTTGGTGGTGCCACAGCTCTGGTAGAAGGTAGCCGCTCGATGCCCGCTTTTCCACACTTTCTGTCCTGTCCAGCAAATCTCCTGCAGCGCCACGACGTCGAAGTTGCGGGGATGTAATACATCGTACATCATCCTGTCGCAACCTGCGAAACCTAGCGACTTGCAGTTCCATGTTCCAAGCTTCCAATCGTGATCCTTTATTCGTCGCCTAGGTCTTTGCCGATTATATCGAGTCGCATTATCTCTTATATTGTTCGTAATTATTGGTTTCCAGGCGGCTTATTGGGCCTGCGCAAACCTCCTGTCTCGTCGAAGGGCCATCGTGTCAGGGCTGTTTAGCGTCCCACCATTGACGAATACATAGACGGAGTGGTGGCCATTTTTTCGGGCACCACTTTATACCCCTGGGGAGTGACGGATTACAATTATTACAATCACTCGACCATTGAGAAGCCCCTCAATTCAAATCACGTCAGTTTGACAACAGTTGTCATTTTCATTTTTGTTTACCTCCTGTTTCTGATTCAAAAATCAATGAATCGAGACGGAGTTTGTCGATTTGAGTGCAGTTATGGTGAAACAATAATAATAAAGCCTAAAACATGGATGATGATGATTATTCTGGGCGATGAGATGCACCGGTGAATTAGCTCAGCAGCGACAACAACAACAGCTAGGGGTCTACAATGTTCTGTTCTGTTCTGATGGTAATGCAGAGTTTCTGAAAGGTCAACCGGATACAAATGATGCTGGAGCTGATCCGAAAGCTTATACTGGAATGGAAGTGAAAAAAACAAAGCAGACGGCAGCGCATCAGCCCCGATTCAAACATCAACAATTTATCTAAGCGGCTTGTTGGCATGGATGCGGAACAAGAACGAGCTCCCCTAGGCCAACGTCAAATGTAGGATTGTGTTTCGTTGGGAATCATTCTGGATTTGTGAACCGTCAAAGATTTCCATTGGAATCCTTCGCCGTCGCCTTCGCCGTTATTTTGGTTGATGATTCACCACAACGTAAAGCCAACAGGTAAGTGCGATTGAAGCAGTATAAAATAATTGCTGATAAATATTACTTTGCAGCTTTCTGGACAAACTCGTCATTAAAAAACACTTCAACTGCGCCATTAATCGTTTCATATTGCGACCAAATTGGCTCTCTTGCACGGTGTAATACGGAAATCAGGAGGTGGCAGAAGCATCCCTACTTAAGACTATTCCGTGATGTCAAATTCAACGTGTATTCGACCTGAGACTATTCGACGAGTCAGTGGCATCGGTTTGGAAAACATATGTTCAGCGTGCGACGATGTAAAAATAAACTCGAGATGCAGCAGGAGCAAATCATCATTAGCAAGACCAAGCAGTTTGCGGACCAGGCCCATCAGTAGCAATGTAAGTTTCCAAAGAAAAAAAACACTAATGGGACTTTACTTCTCAACACTAACTTTGTGAGCGTATGCTTCTTCTTCTTCTTCTTTAATGGCTCTACATTCCAACTGGAACTTGGCCTGTTTTTCAACTTTTTATTTCTGTTCTATTAGCATTTCCTCGGCATGTTCTATTAGCATTTCTGCGGTAAGACGCGCGGCTACAAAGCAAGACCATGCCGAGGGTGGCTGGGTTCGATTCCTCTCGTGCCGGTCTAGGCAATTTTCGGATTGAAATTGTCTCGACTTCCTTAAGGCATAAAAGTATCATCGTGCTAGCCTCATGATATATAAATGCAAAAATGGTAACCTGGCTTAGAAACCTCGCAGTTAACTGTGGAAGTGCTCAATGAACACTAAGCTGCGAGGCGGCTCTGTCCCAGTGTGGGGATGTAATGCCAAGAAGAAGAAGAAGAAGCATTTCCTCAGTTATTTGAAAGCTTTTCTATGCTCGCCATTGCATGAGTATGTTTTTGTGTGGCAAGTACATTGGATACACTATGCCCAGGATGTCAAGAAAGTTTCCAATTAGAAATCATCCTAGACCGGACTGAGAATCGAACACGCCATGTCCGGATTAGCCTGTGCACGCAGGGATGTCGACCACCCGGGTCGACATGAGATGACATTTCTATCATTTACCTGTGTCTTTGTTTGTAAACATTGGCATTATTCTTATACGATGTTGAAATAAGATTCTTACAGGCGTTCGGCTTCAATAAGAATGCATATTGGAATCATTGGAAAAGCGCGAAAATAAATTCTGTTGGAATTGTTGAACATTGTAAAGTCGTTTTAGAGTAAAATCAGCAGTGATTCAAATCGTTCAGGACTGTCAGTTTGAATATGAATATGAAACATTAATTTTCCCAGCAGCTGTTCTAGATTCTTTTTTGAAACAAGTCAGCTGTCAAACAAATGAAACTTGTATAACGCTCAGTTCTATTTTCTGCAGATTTGAACCACGAATGAATCACGAGACTCAAATATTTTTCAATTGTTGTGGCGTATGAATGTGTCATTTTTTCTACGGATCAATCCAATTTCCAATTACGGCGCTTTTCTTGGCCGCAACATAATAATTTAATGTAATTGAAAATATGAAAAACATGAATGGAACACTGCTGAGGAAACCAGTGCAAATAATAGTTTTGAAAGCTGTGGTAGTTAGTCTTCGATAATTATTTTTGAGTCAATCCTTTTATATTAAAAGGGTAAACATATTTATTGCTCAGAGTTATTAAATTCTTGCAACGGTTAATGTCTCTGTGTCATTTATGAGGTCGATTATAACTTGGGGTCAACTTCTTCAACTCTGCTTACAGCGCAAACTAGGTTTAAGCTTATGGGTAAGCACTGCATAAGAGTTATGCGGATATGAAGAAACTGGATGTTAATCATATGTTGTCATTCCAAAAAAGTAGAATGTTGTATTAAATACACGACCGCAAATTGAACGTAGAACTACTTATCGTTCGATAGTGGATGTGAAATTCAATTATTTTGTGCATGTTCATTGCTGATGGAGATAGCCGAAATGAAGGCAATTTATTTTGAAGTAAAATTTGAACACTACCAGTCGAAATTGGATTTTCAATGCATTGAAGCAATTGTTCACAATAGTTCTTTAAAATCCTAGGGAGTTAACTGATCGATTCATACCAGAAGCTCCAGAATGCATCAAAAATCGGCTGAGTTATTGGCTCTTACTTCCTGACCTTTTTTTCCTGACGGTCCCAAAATTGAAACAATGACCTCCCTCCCATTTCTTATCGATTCGAAAGACGTAATTCTACGTCAAATATCATATGTAAAGCTTCTGATTTGGTCCATAAAGAAATTCAAAATTATAACATTTTAGCCGTTGATAAAACCGTATCAATGCTTACCTAGATTAATCTGAATTATTTGGAAACTACACTTCTTCAAATCAATATCGCTAGTCAAGCCGAAAACCGAAATGGAGGACCATCGAAGTTGGATCTCTCCCGCAATCCGTACGTCAAACCCAACCTCGCTAGGAGCGCGCTAGTCCAATTAGGCCCTAATTACGCTAGCGCGCCACTAAGTTAGGTTTTACGTACGGATATAGAAAATCCAACTTCGCTGGTCCTGTTTCCGGTTTTCAACTAAATCGAGTATATCCTATCCTACGTAATAATGAATACAAGTAATGATAGTTTCAATGTATACGATATACAAGTTTAATAATTAGCGTTGTAAATAATTATGTAGAAGCTGAGGCTTCATTCCGTTTTCTTGAATAAGTCACATTTTAGAAAATTAGGCTGGGAATTAGGTTGAGTGCACAATTGTTCTTTGCAAAAAGCATCCCATGTTATCACATCCTGACTACGAGCTTTATTTCTTGGTAAAAAGGATCTTGAACATCATATGTGTTATTCCCAGTAAAATTCGAATGTGTGAACTTTGACATCAAGCTAACTATGTTATACTATAGCTCGTAGTCTTAACTAGATAGAATATTGGAGGTCTCAATACGAGTTAGTATTACTCCTTATAGAGTTAGGCAATCTTCGGAGTCTTGTCCTTCGTATTTGTAAGGTTTAAAAACCATTCAAAAGCCCAAAATTGAAAGAAATTAAGATCAATATTAATTTGGAATTTTTTTAATTTATTGTCTGGTGTGATAATTTGAAAATTCAGTTATACAGACAAGTCCAATCAAAACATTGTAGATAAGTAATTGTTTTAAAACTGGTTCGACTTTGGTCATCCGTTACGAGGATGCGCAAGATCAGAATTTATGTGAAAACTTACAAAGACCTTTATGATTATTAAATTTTTCAAAAGGAATGGATGCATTTTCTGAACACTTCAATGAGAATAAGTTTGGCCGCTTCGATATAGTTAGTATGTCCATTGCAAGAAGCAGAAGCAGTCTTATATATATATAGAAACATTCAATGCTAAAAACATCAATAAATTATCAAAGCCCTATTAAATGTAGTTAAATTACATTGAATATTCAACAAGTCCAATAGAATTTAGTTTCGCGCTTCTCCAATAACTCCAATATGCATTCTTATTGAAGCCGAATGCCTGTTAGAATCTTATTTTAACATCATATAAGAAAAATGCCAATGTTTACAAACAAAGACCCAGGTAAATGATTGAAATGTCATCTCATGTCGACCCAGATGGTCGACATCCCCGCGTGCACAGGCTAATTGGCAATGCTACTCCTTTGATCGCAAGGTTACTGAAGACCGAAACATATGCTTGAATTAACAAAGAAAATGTAAACTAAAATAATTGCAGATAAAATTATTACTGTTATTCTGATAATGAATGAAAATTTCTTGGAAAATTTCCAATGCAAGCATCTTAATTTCAGCAATTGCATCGCTTCTAAACCGAGATTTTCGGGCCCGCAACCGGCGTTGGGTCAGCCGGAGCCGATGAGGATGCCGAAGGTAATGGCAACGGTACGTAGAGAAAATTTCCTAGATTCAGGCGATCCGAAGGCGTTTCAATCGGAAATTGTATTCGAGTCATTAGCCGGCGTTTACGGCGGAGGATCGATCGGATCACTGCATAAGAAATGTTATTCGAGAGAGTACAAGTCTACAGTGACGTCGTACGAAGAAGCCCGGGGAAGCTCTCATCAAATGCACTAAGCAAAGGTGATCCAAACAATACTAGAAAAGTTTGGCGGATTAGGAGGCTTCGTAGGCGATCCAGTTCCGTTCTAGGAAATGCTTGAAACTGCCAGTGAGTTGAATTCAAAATTGTGCAAAAATAAGGACAAAAATAAGCGATTAATTTTATTTTGTTTGGGACACGACGCACGAGATTTCAAAAAGAAATTGTTTAAGGAATCTACAGAGATCCTTAGGGATTTCTAGAATTTTTCAAGGGATTTCGACAATAATACTTTTGAGATTCCAAAAGAATTTTTAGGGATTTAAAACAGTGCGGTAAGACGCGCGGCTACAAAGCAAGACCATGCTGAGGGTGGCTGGGTTCGATTCCCGGTGCCGGTCTAGGCAATTTTCGGATTGGGCATAAAAGTATCTTTGTGCTAGCCTCATGATATACGAATGCAATCCTCTAGGGATTCGGACGGGAGTTCTTTAGGTATTTCGACGAAAATCCTCTAGGGATTCCGATAGTAATCCTTTTAGAATTACGACGGGAATTCTTTTGGGATTCAGACAACAATCCTTTAGGAATACCGACAAGAATACATACTTTAGTTATTCTAAAGGAAATCCTTTAGGGACTCTGACGGGAATCCTTTAGGGTTTCAAACAAGAATGCTTCGAAGATTCAGATGAGAATCCTTTAGTGATATCAACGAGAGTCTTCCAGAGATTTCGGCGGAAATTATTTAGAAATTTTGACAGAATTCCTATAGGGATTGCGGCATGAATCCTTCAGGGAAACCTTTTGAGATTCCAACATGAACCTTCTAGAATCTCATAAGAACCCTTTTAGAAAGGAATTCTTCAGGCTTTCCCTAGGAATTCATAAGGTATTCCGATTCCGAAGTAAAAGCTTAAGGGATTCCAAACATGATTCTTTTGGGAATGGAAGAACAATCGTTTGGGATTCCGAAAGGAATCCTTTGGACACTCTAAAATAAACCATTACGTGATTTTCTAGGGATTCCAAATCCGCAGTTTAAAATTAGGTATCCCAAAAGACTTCAAAAGAATTTTGTTAGAAATACCAAAAGGTGTCCGTTTGGAATCCCAGATGGATTCTGTTCGGTTCTATAGACAAACAGCTGATCCTAATTATTTAATTAATCAGCATCGAAAATGTGAGCTGCGATAAAAAGTTCGTTGTCCTTACTGCGATATCGGTAACGATGCTTTGCTTGAGTCATCCAACACCAGATTAGAGAGTCCACCAGCAGGTGTCCCTTTTGGCTAAAATAAGAGCAAATATTGTAATAGTAATAAAATATAGCATGTGGCAATAGTTAAATATAGCATTCGGATCAAGCAACTTTCCGAAGAGATCCACAAAGACTTACAAAGAAATGAGATTAGCTAAACATTGTATAAATATGTTGTTATATACTTGAAGTTATCAGAAGTCAAATTAAACCTCAACTATGTACTCAACTAAATGATGATAATAATATGAATAAAGTACTGAAACCTTATTTCATTCACCTAAACAACTTCGTTTTATTATTGATATAAATCACGAATAAAAATACATACTGATATTATGAAATTTCATTAAACCAACTTATGAAGTTTCATTGAACCAACTTATGAAAATTCATAAGGTTGCCTTATGAAACTTGAAAGGTAAACATAAGATAAACATATATGTTAATTATGAACCTAGTTCATCCAAGGTTCATGCTGGTTCATAAGGCTGCCTTATGATTTTCAAACTGATTCCTTGTGGCTAATTTTCATAAGGCAAACTAATAAACTTCGGAAGGTATTTTACGTGAGTGTATTTTAAGATCACTTAAAAACGAACTTTTATTGAGAGGCCCGAAGATCCATATTGTTACACATCAATCGACTAAGTGGGTTTGGGCTTGATTGGTTGATTGCTTGTTTGATTGATTGATTGGTATGGTAGCTAGCTTGAATGGTTGAATAATTTTACTGGTTGATTGATTGGTTTGTGGTTATTTAGTTGATTGGTTGATCAGTTGATCGGCTGGTTAGTTGATGTTGTTTTGTTGATTTCTTGGTTAATTAGTTGGTTGGTTGCTTGATTGGTTGATTAGTTGTTTGGTTGCTTGATTGCTTGGTAGATTGGTAGCTTGTTTGACTGGTTGGTTACTTGATTGGTTGGTTGATTATTTGGTTGGCTGCTGCTTGATTTGTTAGTTGGTAGTATGGGTATGATTGATTGGTTGGATGCTTGACAGGTTGATTGATTGGTTAGTCGCCTGGTTAGTTGATTATTTGTTTTGTTGGTTGCTTGGTTGATTAGTTAATAAGTTGATTGGTAGCTTGCTTGAATGGTTGGTTGCTTGATTCGTTGGTTATTTGGTTGGTTGGTTGCAGCTTGATTTGTTAGTTGGAAGAATGGTTGATTGGTTTGTTGCTTGATTGTTGGTTGGTTGCCAATCCTGCTTGATTTGTTAGGTGGTAGAATGGTTGTTTGGTTGGTTGGTTGCTTGATTGTTTGGTTGATTGGTAGCTTGCCTGAATGGGTGATTGCTGGATTAGTTGATTGTTTGCCTTACTGGTTGATTGAATGGTTGGTCGGCTGGCTAGTTGATTATTTGTTTTGTTGGTTGCTTGAATGGTTGATTGGTTGGTTGCTTATTTGGTTGATTAGCTTGTTGGTTGATTAGTTAGTTGTTTGATTGGTAGCTTGCTTGATTGGTTGGTTGCTGGATTAGTTAATTGATTGATGGTTGGTTACTTATTTGGTTGATTGGTTGGCTTTACTTGATTGATTGGTTGTGGTTATTTAGTTGATTGGTTGCTTGATTGGTTGGTCGTCTCGTTAATTAATAAGTTGTTTAGTTGATTGGTTAATTAGTTGGTTGGTTGCTTGATTGGTTGGTTGGTTGCTTGATTGGTTGGTTGGTTGCTTGATTGGTTGGTTGATTATTTAGTTGATTGCTGCTTGATTTGTTAGTTGGTAGTATGGTTGATTGGTTGGTTGCTTGACAGGTTGATTGATTGGTTAGTAGGCTGGTTAGTTGATTAGTTGTTTTGTTGGCTGCTTGGTTGATTGGTTAATAAGTTGATTGCTGGACTGGTTGGTTATATAGTTGATTGGTTGTTTGATTGGTGATTGGTTGGTTGCTCGATTGGTTGATTAGCTGGTTGGTTGTTTGATTGCTTGGTTGATTGGTAGCTTGCTTGAATTGTTGGTTGCTTGATTGTTGGTTGGTTGCTTGACTGGTTGATTGGTTGGTTGCTTGATTGGTTAGTCGGCTGGTTAGTTGATTAGTTGTTTTGTTGGTTGCTTGGTTGATTGATTAATAAGTTGATTGGTAGCTTGCTTGAATGGTTGGTTGTTTGGATTAGTTAGTTGATTGATTCGTTGGTTATTTGTTAGTTGGTTGCTGCTTGATTTGTTAGTTGGAAGAATGGTTGATTGGTTTTCCTTTTTTTTTATTGATTCCTTGATTGGTTGATTGGTTGCTTGACTGGTTGATTGATTGGTTGGTCGGCTCGTTAGTTCATATGTTGTTTTGTTGGTTGCTTGATTGGTTGAATGATTGCTTGGATGATTGGTAGCTTGCTTTAAAGGTTGATTATTTGATTGATTGATGCTTGATTTGTTAGTTGGTAGAATGGTTGATTGGTTGGTTGATTGCTTGATTGGTTGTTAATTTGGTTGACTGTTTGCTTGACTAGTTGATTGATTGGTTGCTTGATTGGTTGGTCGGCTGGATAGTTGACATGTTGTTTTGTTCGTTGCTTGGTGGTTGATTAGTTGGTTGGTTGGTTAGTTGTTTGATTGCTTGGTGGTTGGTAGCTTACTTGATTGGTTGATTTGTTAGTTGGTAGTATGGTTGATTGGTTGGTTGCTTGATTGTTGGTTTGGTTACTTCATTGTTGGTTGGTTGGTTGACTGGTTGATTGGTTGGTTTGCTAGGTTGATTGGTTAATAAGTTGATTGCTAGATTGCTTGATTGGTTAGTTATTTGGTTGATGGGTTGGTTGGTCAGGGGCAGCAGGGACTTTTGTCCAAGGGCTTCTGACGATCCTCCCAGGCCATCTGCGAGTTGTGGCGCCTGCCTAGGATGTGGTGGGGAGGTTTGACAGTGGGCCTGTTCAACCACTATAAAAGCTGCATGTATCCGCAAGTAGGCTCCGCCAAAGCGACCGTGTGCCGCTCAAAGCGCACAAGCCCAAGTCCTGGTGTTAGGTGGCTAAACAGCCCTGACACGACGGCCTCCGACGAGACAGGAGGTTTGCACAGGCCCAATAAGCCGCCTTCAAAAACAACCATTACGAACGACATAGAAGATAATACGACTCGATACAATCGGCAAGGACCTAGGCAACGAATAAAGGATCACGATTGGAAGCTTGGAACATGGAACTGCAAGTCGCTAGACTTCGCAGGTTGCGACAGGATAATCTAAGATGAATTACATCCCCGCAACTTCGACGTCGTAGCGCTGCAGGAAATCTGATGGACAGAGTTGGTTGGTTGCTGCTTGATTTGTTAGTTGGTAGAATGATTGATTGGTTGGTTGATTGATTGATTGTTTGGTAATTTGGTTGGTTGGTTGCTTTACTGGTTGATTGGCTGGTCGGCTGGTTAGTTGATATGTTGTTGGTTGCTTCAATGGTTGCTTGGTTGGTTGATTAGTTGATTCGTTGCTTGATTGATTGGTAGCTTGCTCGGATGGCTGATAGCTGGATTAGTTGGTTGATAGCTTAATTGGTTGGTTATTTGGTTGATGGGTTGCATTACCGTTTGATTGAATGGTTGGTCGGCTGATTGGTTGATTAGTTGTTTTTTGGTTTCTTGATTGGTTGATTAGTTGATTGATTGATTGATTGGTTGGTTGTTGCTTGATTTGTTAGTTGGTAGAACTGTTGATTAGTTGGTTCCTTGATAGTTGGCTGGTTGCTTCATTGTTTGTTGGTTGCTTAGTTGGTTATTTAGTTGATTGGTTGCTTGATTGGATAATCCAGCATTGGGAGCATCCATAAATTACGTAACGCTCAAAGGGGGGAGGGGGGGTTGCCCGAAGTGTGACAATCCATACAAAAGTTTTCAATGATTCATACAAAAAGTGTGACATAGGGGGGAAGAGGGGTTGAAAATGGCCAATTTTTGCGTTACGTAATTAATGGATCTTCCCCAATCAGCCATTCAAGCAAGCTACCAATCAATCAAGCAACGACTCAATTAATCAACCAACCAAGCAACCCACAAAACAACATATCAACTAACCAGCCGACGAGCCAATCAACCAAGCAACCAAATTACCAACCAATCAATCAATCAACCAACAATGAAGCAACCAACCAATCAACCATTATACCAACTAACAAATCAAGAAGCAACCAACCAACCCATCAACCAAATAACTAACCAATCAATCAACTAACCATTCAAGCAAGCTACCAATCAACTTATTAACCAATCAACCAATCAACCAACCAAACAACATCAACTAACCAGCCGACTATCCAATCAACTAGTAAATCAACCAACCAACAATTCAAGCAAGCTACCAATCAACCAAGCAATCAAGCAACCAACCAGCTAATCAACCAATCACAACCAACCAATAACCAATCAAACAACCAATCAACCAAATAACCAACCAATCTAGCAATCAACTTATTAATCAATCAGCCAAGCAGCCAACATAACAACTAATCAACTAACCAGCTTACTAACCAATCAATCAACCTGTTAAGCAACCAACCAATCACCCATACTGCCAACCAACAAATCACGCAGCAATGAACCAAGCAATCAAGCAACCAACCAACCAACCAATCAAGCAACCAACCAACCAATCACAAACAGCAATCAACTAATTAACCAATCAACTAAACAACTTACCAATTAACGAAACGACCAACCAATCAAGCAATCAATCAACTAAATAACCACAACCAATCAATCAAGTAAAGCAACCAATCAACCAAATAAGTAACCAAGCACCAATCAATCAACTAATCCAGCAACCAACCAATTAAGCAAGCTACCAATCAACCAACTAACTAATCAACCAATCAATTTATCTGTGTTGAACTTAGTTTACAATTAAAAAAACACACTAATAAAGTTAAAAAAAAATCAACCAATCAACCAACAAGCTAATCAACCAAATAAGCAACCAACCAATCAACCATTCAAACAACCAACAAAACAACTAACCAGCCGACCAACCATTCAATCAACCAGTAAAGCAAACAATCAACCAAATAACCAACCAATTAAGCAACCAACCAACTAATCCAGCAATCAGCCATTCAGGCAAGCTACAAATCAACCAAGCAATCAAGCAACCAACTAATCATCAACCAAGCAAGCATTGAAGCAACCAACAAAACAACATATGAACTAACCAGCCGACCAACCAATCAAGCAACTAATCAATCAACCAGTCAAGCAGCCAATCAACCAAATAACCTGATTGATTTGGTAAGATTGAGAACCAATCAACAATCAAGCAACCAACCAACCAATCAACCATTCTACCAACTAACAAATCAAGCAGCAACCAATCAACCGATCAACCAAATAACCAACCAATCAATCAACCAACCAATCAATCAACCAACCAATCAAGCAATCTACCAATCAACCAATCAATTATCCAACCTACGAACTAATCAAGCAAGCAACAAAACAGTCGAGTCAAGTACGAGACACTGAATACGACCACACAGTTGTGGTCCGAAATACGTATCTGCAAAGATATCAAAATAAAGGGTGGAATTAAATGGAGAGTCCTAAACTCGTCTTAGACGGTTGAACAAAACAGTATCAACTAACCAGCCGACCAACCAATCAATCAACCAGGCAAACAACCAATCAATCAAATAACCTGATTGGTTGATTGGATTGGCAACTCAACCAACAATCAATTAGTTGATTATTTGTTTTTGGTTTCTTGATTGGTTGATTAGTTGATTGATTGATTGATTGGTTGGTTATGCTTGATTTGTTAGTTGAGTAGAACTGTTGATTAGTTGGTTCCTTGATAGTTGGCTGGTTGCTTAATTGGTTGGTTGGTTGCTTCATTGTTTGTTGGTTGCTTGGTTGGTTATTTAGTTGATTGGTTGCTTGATTGGCTAATCCAGCAATCAGCCATTCAAGCAAGCTACCAATCAATCAAGCAACGAATCAACTTATCAACCAACCAAGCAACCATTGAAGCAACGAACAAAACAACATATCAACTAACCAGCCGACCAGCCAATCAAGCAACCAAACAATTAACCAGTCAAGCAACCAATCAACCAAATTACCAACCAATCAATCAATCAACCAACAATCAAGCAACCATCCAATCATCCATTCTACCAACTAACAAATCAAGCAACCAACCAACTAATCTACCAATCAAGCAATCAACAAATCAACTAATCAACCCATCAAGCAACCGACCAATAATCAACCAACCAACTAATCAACCAATCAACTAATCAATCAACCAATCAAGCAACCAATCAACTGAATAAATAACTAGTCAACGATTCCAGCAACCAACCAATCAAGCAAGCCACCAATCAACTAATCAAGCAACCAACTAATCAGCCATTCAAGCAACCAACAAAACAACTAATCAACTAACTAGCCGACCAACCAATCAATCAACCAGTCAAACAACCAATCAACCAAATAACCAACCAACTATGAATCAACCAACCAGTTAACAGTTCTACCAACTAACAAATCAAGCAGCAATCAACCAAATAATCATTCTACTAACCAACAATCAAACAACCAACCAATCAAGCAACCAATCAACTAAATAACCAATCAATCAACCAACAAACAATGATGCAACTAAACAACCAATTAAGCAACCAAGCAACTATCAAGGAACTAACTAATCAACAATTCTACCTACTAACAAATCGAGCAACAACTAACTAATCGACTAATCAATCAATCAATCAACTAATCAACCAATCAAGAAACCAACAAAACAACTAATCAATCAACCAGCCGACCAACCATTCAATCAAACGGTTAAAGCAACCCATCAACCAAATAACCAACCAACTAATCCAGCAATCAGCCATTCAAGTAAGCTACAAATCAATCAAGCAATGAATCAACTAATCAACCAACCAAGCAACCAACAAAACAACATGTCAACTAACCAGCCGACAAACCAATCAAGCAAGCAATCAACCAACCAATCAATTATTCTACCATCTAACAAATCAAGCAGCAATCAATCAAATAACCAACCATTCAAGCAAACTACCAATCAACCAAGCAATCAAGCAACCCACCATTCAAACAAGCTACCAATCAACCAAGCAATCATTCAACCAACAAACTAGTCAACCATTAAAGCAACCAACAAAACAACATATGAACTAACGAGCCGACCATCCAATCAATCAATCACTCAAGCAACCAATCAACCAAATTACCAACCAATCAAGTAATCAATAAACAAAAAGAAATCAACCAATCAACCATTCTTCCAACTAACAAATCAAGCAACAACCTACTAACCAAATAACCAACGAATCAATCAACTAACTAATCAAACAACCAACCATTCAAGCAAGCTACCAATCATCTTATTAACCAATCAACCAAGCAACCAACAAAACAATTAATCAACTAACCAGCCGACTAACCATTCAAGCAACCAACCAATCAAACAGTTAAGCAACCAACCAACAATTAATGCAAGCTACCAATCAACCAAGCAATCAAGCAACCAATTAGCGAATCAACCAATTAAGCAACCAACCATTCTACGAACGTAACAAATCAAGCAGCAACCCATAAACCAAATTACTAATCAATCAAACGACGACCATCCATTCAAGCATGCCAACCAACCAACCAATAATCAAGCAACCAACCAACTAATCAATCCATCAAGCAACCAACCAATTAGCCATCCAAGCAACCAACAAAAAAACTAATCAACTAACCAGCCGACCTACTAATCAAGTAATCAATCAACCAACCAGTCAAGCAGGGTCTCCAGCAGCCTTGCGAGCAAAGGCGTAGGATTGCCAATCCGGAGATGGCGAGTTCGATTCTCGGTCCGGTCTAGGATGTTTTCGGGTTGGAAACATTCTCGACACCCTGGGCATAGTGTATCCATTGTACTTGCCACACAAGATACATACTCATGCAATGGCGGGCATAGAAAAGCTTTCAATTAATAACAGAGGAAATGCTAATAGAATACTAAGTTGAAAAGCTAGGCCAAGTTCCAGTTGGAATGTAGAGCCATTGAAGAAGAAGAAGAAGAAGAAGAAGAAGAAGAACCAGTCAAGCAACCTATCAATCAAATAACCAACCAATCAACCAAATAACAAAACAACTAATCAACTAACCAGCCGACCAACAATCAATCAACCAGCCAAGAAACCAACCAACTATCAACCATTCAACAGTTCTACCAACTAACAAAACAAAGCAGCAACCAACCAATCAATCAATCATTCTACCAACTAACAAATCAAGCAACCAACCAACTAATCTACCAATCAAGCAATCAACAAATCAACTAATCAACCCATCAAGCAACCGACCAACAATCAACCAACCAACTAATCAAGCAATTAACTAATCAACCAACCAATCAAGCAATCAATCAACTGAATAATTAACTAATCAACCATTCCAGCAAGCTACCAATCAACCAATCAAGCAACCAAACAATCAGCCATTCAAGCAACCAACAAAACAACTAATCAACTAACCAGCCGAACCAACCAATCAATCAACCAGTCAAACAACCAATCAACCAAATAACCAATTAATCAAGCAACCAACCAACTGTGAAGCAACCAACCATTCAACAGTTCTACCAACTAACAAATCAAGCAGCAACCAACCAATTAATCATTCTACCAACCAACAATCAACCAACCAACCAATCAAGCAACCAATCAACTAAAAAAACCAATCAATCAACCAACAAACAATGAAGCAACCAACAAACAATGAACTAACAACCAACCAACTATTAAATGGATCCAAAATTATTTATCAGATCGCTCACTGCGGGTAAACTATCAGAATTCTACATATTTAGGACTTCTGCTAGATTAAAAATTAACTTTTAAAAATCACATTGAAGGCCTTCAAGCCAAATGTAACAAATATATTAAGTGTCTATATCCACTTATAAACAAAAAGTCAAAACTTTGTCTTAAGAACAAACTTTTGATTTACAAAACAAATTTTAGACCAGCCATGTTGTATGCTGTGCCAATATGGACTAGTTGCTGCAATACCAGAAAAAAGGCACTTCAGAGGATTGTTCCTCCTCGGACCACCACGATTACCAGATGGTCTTCCTTCAGTCCCTCCTCGGTGAGGTTGTGACATGTTCGTTTCAACAATTCTGTCGAAAAATCGCATGGCGGAATTAGTAGAAACAAACCGGTTGCTTCCGTTTCTTTTATTGAGTAAGGATATAACGCAGGCCGCTTCTTTCTGCTTCAGGTAGGACACGAGATTATGCAGTGGACGCGTCTGAACGCTGGCATCATCCGACGATGCTACCGATGACGTCGATCCCGGCAGGCCGAGGAAGATTGCGCGCGACGATGACGTCGATATGCGCTTCTGCACATCTTCCAACTTGGGTTGATATCGAGGCGTAGTCGCTGAGTAATACGAAGGTGGTGTTTACCTTCTCGTCCTTCATCAGGCTGTCCACTATTTCGTGGTCTCCGTCCGTTAGGTGCAACTTGACGAAGAATAGTGTTTCAAAATCAGCGCCCCTTGCCAGACTGTGGTAGATTTCCGTGCCACTTCTGGTAACGTTCTTACATTCGATAACATGCCTTTCCTACAAGAAGACGAATCAGAATCAGCCGGACTGCGTCGCCTCCGGTGAACAGGAGCGAGATCTATCGATTCCTGGTTCACGAACGACGGCGTGAGTCATATTTGCCATCGACTCCTGATCGACGCCATTCATCATTGTCCCCGTGGTGCGGTGGGCCATCACGATGAAAACCACCACGTCCGCGGAATCCTCCACGGCCGCGGAACGGTCTTCCACCATAGCCATAACGATGAATTTTCCTCGTATGATGCACCGCCTTCCGGATATTCGTAGTCGGGGCCGCGAGGATACTCACCACCTTCCTCAAAACCTCCACTGCTCTTTGAGAACGAGCAAAATCGATACGAAGGATACGAAACGGAACACATCGGTGACGGGAATGAATTCCAGCAGGCGCGTGGTGAATTCATCACAGGCGAAATTTGAAGCTGCCGATACCGGAACGTTGGCTTTGGGTTGTAGTTTCCAAATTTGTAAAACTGCCTCTACGATAGTTGAAGTTTTCCAGTACCGGGTGGTCCAAATAATATGTACGGAACAGGAACGAAGTCCGATTCACGATATTTCGCACAGCAGACAGCTGCTCGTGATTTGTTGCGACATATTTGTTGAACGATTGAAAACTGTAAAACGCACTGTATTGCATGATTTGAGTTCGAACATTTTGTAACACAACTCACCTCTCGTATATGATCTTCTTTTCCATCGGTACCGGATACTGATTCAACGGCGGACAATGAATCGTTGGTTTCTTCAAAATTAGCTGCTCTTTCACGAAATGACTCAACACGGTCACTTGCAGGTGGTAAAGTTCCAATATTTCTGTCTTTGAGTCCGCCAGTCCAACCAATATCAGTCCGTAGCTTTTATCCAGCTCCGACAGCAGGCAACTGTCGAAGCAAAACTTTGAAACCGTTCCCCAAGGAAGGCGCATCTCGCTTTCAATCAGCATCTTCATGTGACCGTCTGCCAGGTGGATGTAGGCCTGCTGAGTCGCAAACACCGAATGGGGTGACACGTTCCGCACGTACACCAACGTTCTGGCGTAATCAGGACGGTAGTCCAAACGCACGGCGAAAACTCGGTTCCTCCAGAATGTAGTCATCAACCTGACGGAATGAAACCAAATATGCGCCCGTGTTTCGTCATGTGTTTGGTGAAACGGTCGTCATCTTTGCACTGTAACCGGCCTAAATAGCAGTACAGCGGAATGTGACTCATCTGTTGGTAATCATGAGAAGCTCCGAACGTGTCGCAGTTTGTATGGACGTTCTTTGCTCTTTGACGACGTTGTTTCGGCTTTATCGCACTTTGGCTGTAAGATATTTTTGAATTTAAGATGTTTGTGGAGATGAATAGATTGTTCACTCTGGCATTTCTGTTAGACAATCTTACCTTTTCGGTTGCGACCTTATCAATTTTCGATGATGAATTAGAAATCATGTTTACAGAAAAAAAAATGTTCTAACTTGAAGCACGCGTTGGAGTAATCGATCTGATAGCCACAAAATCTCGGGTACTTATTCAAAAGGACGTATGTGACTTTGTAAACAAAGATGCAAACGTCGATTTGTCCAATCTGGTGGCACTCCCACGCAAACCAACACCACCAATAGGTAGCCGAAGGTACCACATGTTGGTGGTGTATTGGTTTGCGTGGGAGTGTCATCAGATTGGACAAATCGACATTTGAATCTTTGCTTGTAAAATCACATACGTCCTTTTGAATAAGTACCCGAGATTTATGTACGACACGGACATTCGTAAGTACCCATTAAATGGGTATTGAATACCCATTTTTATAAAAGGTTCTGAAATGTCAAAAAATGGGCATTTTTCTGATGACATGAAATGTATATTTTTACCCCATTTTGAAATATCTCTTCTCGAATAAAATAATGGGTAAATTTGGCCCACGTTGTTAATAATTCACCGCTGTCATATGTTTTTCTCCAAAGTCCGTGCTTGAAAAAATAAAACAAGCTCACAATTATTGTATTTATTTAAAAGTCCATCATCCATATTCCAATATGGGATGCTTCCGTGGATGCTTCGACAAAGTAAGACATCGCCAGCGGCGAAAAAGATGAGATTTTTCATCATTTATTCATCTTACCCTTTAGCAAATACATAACATTTTATATCAACAGTTCTAGTTTTCTACAACTCACCAGTGGATTGCGTCACTTCGGTACAAAGGGATTAAGTATTTGCCAGATTTGCACCACACCTGGGAAGTTGTGGCCGCGAGGGTTGGCTGTGTATGCGGGACAGGAAAAATCAAAAGCCTCGATCAAAACACTCCTTCAAAAGGCGGCACAAAAGTTCGGTTTCATTCTACCTTGCTTTTATCCGAGCATTGATGCAAGTTATAATAAATATAATGAATCCATTATGGGCTTCTTTATTCATTATTCGCAATTTTCTTAATTCCAAACCCTTCCAGGAGAAATTGAAATCTGCAATACACGCCTCAATTTTAAATAACATGAAAATGGGGCTTATTTACTCCATTTCAAGAATAAAGCCGAGAGTGAAAAAGTACCCATTATTTGAGAAGTTTAAGTTGGAAGTGCCCATTAATGGGTAAATCGAGTTTACTCCATTAAATGAGTTGTATATGCCACTTTTTCTTCGAAATGGAGTACGAAAATACCCATTAATGGGTACTTGAATATACTTCCGTGAATGCAAAAAACCAGAAACGACGTCGTCACCAAGGTGAGGGAGAGAAAACAAACAAACTGTCGCAAAACGTCAAGAAGAGGGGTGGTCAGCAACAATAAAATATTTATAATGTAAAATTCGTCACCCACGAGGGGTATTTTCTTCAAAATAGAAGAAGAAGACGTGGTGCCCCGATTTTCTGATGGCTTTGTACCCGGGACATTTCGGTCTATATGTTCAAATCAATGATCGCATTTCTCCCATTTCCAAGTGTCTGTAGCGCTGCATGTGCGGGTGCGTTGCTGAGGATGGCGCATGGCTATGGCATAGATACGCTCTACTCGCGGTGCAGTTGCGACATCCAGAAATGGGAGAAAATGCGATTGTCGCGAGAGCTCAGTTCGGTATTCAACTGGATCTACAATATCTTGCTGCAGTCTGAACACCTCGTAATAATTGGATACCCTCTCACTTAACAAAGTCATAAATAGCCCAATCTGAATAGGCTATTAGGGACGATGAAGAAAGCATAGTTTCTAAAGGATGCTTGATGCCCATCAAACAACAGTTCAAACGCTATTTTGAAAGTGGAAACGTATTTAAGGAGACAATCGAGCATATGAGGATGCGATTGTCGCGAGAGCTCAGTTCGGTTTTCAACTGGATCTATAATAATATATCTTGACGTTTCCATGCTTCCTCATTTGCACGCTAATACAGGGTTGAATTCAAGGAGAGTTTGAGAATTTGTTGAAAATCACCTGCTGAAATCAAGCATTTGTGTAACGGACAATCGAACATTTTTTCTCTTGAACAAAGTTTCTACGAAAAAAATATAAAAAAAAATATGAAAAGGAGTTTCGAAAGAATATTTGAAGCTCTCATTAAGGATAATGAGTGAAGCTTACGTTCATTCCGTTTAGTTCATGCCGTTCTTTTCGGGAATCGAACTATTCCTCAATTTATAATGTAAGTTTAAAATATTTTGATTCTGTACTAAGTGATCGAACGGAGATTTGATAGAAAAATTTAGATACTTTTGGAATTCTCCACAAATAAATAAAAAAAGGACGATTGGACCAATTTTCCAAGAAATTCATTATCGAACTAAAATTCGTATTTCCACCAGTATCTCCATGTATGAAGAGCAACTCCTTGAATTTATTTTTTTCAAAAAATGGAAACTGAACCATTGTGCGTTTCTACTCGACAAATCAAATGAGATGCAGCTTCTAACAAAATCGAATCGTGCTCAATGTGATATAATTTCTAAACTGGATGTTGGGATGGTATATGCATAAATTATATGTATAAACCCATTCAAAATCGTACAGTTGTCCGTGAAAATGTTAAAATCCAAAGTGACCCTTTCAAGAGCAGAATTGAGCAATTTATGCCCATGTCTCTGTCATGAAATATATTCGTTTTACAACCATTCCTACGACGCCTTGAACTTTTGAAAGTTTAATTCGATTTGTTCTACCAATATTCAGGTTCCAAGTTAAATACTTCTAATATTAATTCTGAAGAGCATCTGTTTTTTAAACAATTCATGTTGAATTAATAGTGAGAGAATAAATAATTATCATGTTATTTTTCATCACATATAAATGCTTTTCCACAAAACCATCACAATCCGAGTTATTCTTTGATGCTCAGAAGATTTCCATCTAACATGCATTCGACCCTGTAGTGCGACAGAAAGAGCATGAGCTATCAACTGCACGAACCTACAGAAATGAGCTAAACAGAAGAATTTTCTCTCTGGTAAAGCAGAACCCATTGTTGCCTTGTCCCAGTTTTTGTTTTGTTGGTTTCTCCCTGCATTCAACGATTAGAACGAAGCTCTCTCGTAATAATTGTTTCGTAATAAATTCTTTTTAAGGAGGTATCTTGCAGCAGCGCAAAATGTATGGAATATTACGCAAATAATGGCCAGCATCACCTTAGCCTGTTGAATTATCATGGTAATGACATAATGAGTGGCGTTTCAGGAGTAGAAATGTCCTTTTATGATGTCATTATCGTGGCTTATGTATCAAAGTAGCCGATTTACTATTACGAGAGAACTTCGTTCTTTGGACCCATGCGTCTAATGATAATACTTATTACGAACAATTGTGCAATGATTTCTAACTGGAATGCAGCATCAACAAAATAAAAATCAACATCAGATAAACATAGTGCAAATCTAAATAAATCTTCAGATCAGAAAATTCTTTAAGATTCTGAAAGAACAATTTAAAACGTAGGAATGGTTTACAATAAAACGAGATATATTTGATGAATAAACGCATGTTTCTAATAGAATTGTTCAGATTCTATATCTGAATGGCTTAAAATAACTTTTAGGTTCAACATGAATTCGTGGGACACCACTGTGAACGATTTGAATAGGATGTATATATAAAGTAGAATAAGCTTGTAAATAAAACATGGATTGGTAATGCACATTAATTCATCCAAAATCCAGTTAAAATTATATCACATTCACACGATTCGATTTTTGATAGAAGCTGTATCATGTGATTGTCGAGTAGAGACACGCAATGGTTCAATTTCCATTTTCATACTCTAATGAGATACTGTGGAAATACATTTGGTTCGAGTAATATTTTGTGAAAATTGGTCCAATCATGCTTTTTCATTTATTTGTGAGAATTCCCAAAAGTATCTGAGATTTTTCTATCAAATCTCCGTTCAGATCATAGTACAAGAATCAAAATACTGACTGAAAGCTTGAAAACAAATTGAGGAATAGCCTGATTCCCCGATTTGAAGAACAGCGCATAACTAATTATGGTAGCTTCGCAATTATCATAATGAGAGAGCTAGTATTCTTCGAAAATCCTTTTCACGATTTTTTAAATATTTTTCGTACATGAAACTTTGTTCAGCTCGCAATTTAAGTTTTAAAACTCTCCTTGAAGATGTATTAACGTGCAAATGAGAAATATTTTATAAACTGTCAGACACTAGTATCTTACTGAAATCTAAACACCTCGTAATGTGTTGGATACCTTCTCACTTAACAAAGTCATAAATAGCCCAATCTGACTGAAGCTTATAAAGCGTATTTACCCTAACACTTCGACATATTGTGTCGTAATGGCATCAAATCTAGACATAGGCTATAAAAATTGATCACGTATGATTCATCACGTTAAGATTAATTCTCTGTAACGTAGCAACGTTAGAATTTTTGTTCAGTAGCTATGAATTGAAAAGGTTGATAGATATCATTAATCAACTCATTTGACTAAACTTTACTGTCATTTATAGAAGCAACTTTCAGCAATGCATCACATATAGGTTTAACAACTTTTTCAATATTGGCTTTTATGGTGAAATGATTCATCTTTCCTTGTGTAATTGGACTTACTCATGAGGCTTAAAGTAAAATTTAAAAACTTTTCTCTTAAGTATTTCTTATATATATATCTTTATCAATTTGATTTTCTTTTGGTCTTCCATATTCTGTATTTCAGGGTCCTTGTTTGTATGCGGCATTTCACGGCATCTTCCATATCGATATCGAGTTCCGCCAGATCGTGGTTAGCGATACTCGATGGTGTTTGATTAGGATTTCAGCTCGGCGACCGGTTTGAATAAATCGAGATGTTTCATGTTGACGTGACGTTTAAAACGATGGAGGTTCTGGAACGATTTGATGGTACATGCTGTGCACATGTACTTGAAGACTGTCGGATATGTGGTATATTGTCAGGTGGTCGAAATTGTTGAACTGATTCGTAAGAGGCTTGACCGGATGACAATTCATGATGGCAGTTGTTAAGTGCGCAAGAGCTGGAGCAGTTGCTATTCTTCGCCTACGCGAAATCAAGCTTGTAGAATGTTTGGCGATGAAACACCAAAACAACTCAGGCTCTCGGAAATTCGTAGTTGAGGGTAAATTTAATTTTAACTATTAGATCGACGCACCGGAGGAATGTCGGCAGCTAGTACTGAAGTTTTGAAGTAACTACATACACACTTAAAAGCGAAATTTTATTTCGTAAAAACAAACAACGAATTTACGGTCGCAACTTTGCTTTGGCTGAAATCTCGTTGAATTTTGACAGATTGCATTCATGTTGATTGCAATCACTCGTAATCCATTTTGCGTCATGATCGGTAACTTTCAATCTCACGGATTTCAGTGGCTCATCTGTCAAAAATAAACTTAGACATCACACGTGTTGGAACGAAAAGGCGAAAAAATTATTTTAAATTATTTTATTATAAGCACACATAGATGCTTTTGAAAACTGCTAGTTAGTAAGCAAAAATTGAAAAAACAAGAACAAATTAATAACTATTAGTTTATTTATTTAAGCAAATTCATAAATTCGATGAGGACCGAGGATGAGACTTCAGCGAGCCGCGTAAAGAGTACCCAGAACATTAATCAGACAGAGGCAGCTACGGATTGTGCCGAATGCGAGATGGATGAATCATTCCAAACTATATAGCTCAAGACGTGATGTGCATTTTTGTCGGAATCCCGAAATGATTTCTGTTGTTATATAATTTTCCCATCCAGATGAAAACTATGCAATTATTTTTAAAAGTGACGATGCGATTTTTATTTACAGCTACACTGCGCATCAGTTAAGTTTTATGTAATATTGAACTCCTTATACTCCCTAGCCGTTTCTGTTTCTTCAAATGGATTAAGTTTTTTATCAAGCTGTATGTCTGAACATTTATAGTAAATTGGTATACTAATTACGTATACTTCTGGATAATTGTATTTTCGTAAATCCAGTGAAATTTGGGAGATATGTGAGTGTTAACGATATCTGAAAATAAATCGAAATATACTTATGATCACATGTGTACATTATTTGTGTTCATTTCAATTGATTTACTTCCAAGGCAATGAAATAAACTAATCTTACTGAATTTCAGCAAACATTGTACTAGATGTCGGTAAGCATACCGAAAGATCATGACATTTACGAAGAACGGTAGAATTTTGACAGTTAGAGGTTTCCCGAATTTACGACCAGTGGTAATTTGAACTTTCACTGAGTTTTGCCGAGATCAGCTGTTGGATTCTCGGCGATTTGTTTCGACTGACGAAATAATATAAGTGACCAGCAAATCTGGCGAATCTATTCAGCTATTTTTGACGTGTCTGCACAACTACTTTACAGCATGTTACACACTTATATTATTTCGCCGAAGCCGGCAAAACAAATCGCCGAGAATCAACAGCTGAGATCTCGCAAAATCTCAGTGAAAGTTCAATACCGACTGGTCGTAAATTGTGAACCTCAACTGTCAAAATTTACGATCGTTCGTAAATGTTTCACCGATCTTTCGGTAATGTTTTACGACATCTCAGTACAATGTTTTATGAAATTCATAAATGATTAGTTTGTTTATTTCATTGCTCTTGATAAATCAATTGAATGCAACACAAATAATGTACACATGTGATCATAAGTATATTTCGATTTATTTTCAGATATCTTAACACTCATATTTCTCCCAAATTTTCACTGATTTATGAAAATGAAGCAATTATCCGAAGTATACGTAATTAGTATCCAATTTACTATAAATTTCAGCCAATACGCTTGATAAAAAAATCTTAATCCACTTGAAAACAGAAAAAAACGGCTAGGGAGTTATAAGGAGTTCAATATTTCATAAAACTTATCTGATGCGCAGTGTAGCTTCGGTAAATAAAAATCGCATCGTCACTTTTAAAAATAATTGCATGATTTTCATCTGGATGGGAAAATTATATAACTAGAAATCTTTCGATTCCAACAAAAATGCACATCGTCTTGAGCTATATAGTTTGGAATGATTCATCCATCCGCATTCGCACAATCCGTAGCTGCCTCCTGTGATTCGATAATGTTCCTTGTTACTCTTTGTCGGCCTCGTTTGGAGTCTCATCCTCGGTCTCATCAGTTTAATTTGCTTAAATATAAACTAATAGTTATTAATTTGTTCTGTGTTTTTTCAATTTTTTGCTAATAGCAGTTTTTCAAAAGCATCTATGTCCTACAATAAAATAATTTAAAATAATTTTTTCCCTTTTCGTTCTCAACACGGTGATGTCTAAGTTTATTTTTGACAGATGAGCTTTACCGAAATCCGGTGAGATTGAAAGTTTACGATCATGACTGCAAAATGGATTACTGAGTGATTGTAATCAAATGAAGTGCCAAATTTCGTCAAAATTCACGAATTTCAGTCAAAGCAAAGTTTGCCGACCGTGTTCGTTGTTTTGTTTTACCGAAATAAAATTTCGCTTTTAAGTGTGTACACAATTTTTTCTCAATCTTTACTAAACCATTTAGTAATATAATGGCTTCAATGGCGCTTATTCAGATTTATTGAATCTGTTAAATAAGTTTTATACACTGAATTCAATTTGATTAAATATTATTTAGAGGAGAGAGTAGGAGTTTATTTATTGTTTTTTTTTGTGAAAACTGAAATATCAATTTTGTTGCTACCTAGATTCGAACTCCTGATCTCCTGATTCAATGGCTGCTGCTCTGTCATCACCGTCACTTTGACATATGTAATAACAAAGACACCTATGGATGTGCTTCTTCGCATACCCTATAGGTTGTTTACTAACGCTATTTTCAGATTCATGCTGTATAAACGTTAGAAGAGGCCTACATGCTGCTTTTAACATATAACTTGAAAATTATACTTTCACATTATTTCAACTATTATTCAAACATCTATCAGCATGTTCTGTTGGCTAACCTTTATGTACATCCAATCCAAATTGTTTTAGGCAACATTTTCTCGATCTGTATAGATGCTACTCTGTTGCTAATCGTTTAACAGTAGCCGTCAACAGAAATATCGCTTCTAAATGGCTTGTTTTCTTACACTAACTGCTAGCATTAATGACAGCGCTTTGTCAGTTGCTATAAGCAGCGAATACCTTTGTGCTGCTTTACAGAAATCAATACTCATACCGCTCCGGCAACAAAATCAAATGTAAACACTGCGGTTTTGACGTTCCATACGGATAAGCTATTAAAAAGAAGCAGTATGGGTTTACTTAAACGTTGTGTAATCTACAAGAATGCAAGAAGTTGCCTGAAAGCTTCGTTAGTTCATTTATAGTGCCATTACGTTATATTGTTAGTGCTATAAGAACGGCGAAAACGTTTTTCTGTGAATGCTACTCACCGTAATAGGGAAGTTGCTACAAGCAACTCAATTAATACATGAACTCTTAACCGATAAGCTTTGTTGCTAATTCAGACAGAGCTGTTTGGGAGAATCCATTATACGTAACGCGAAAATTGAACATTTTCAACCCCCTCCCCCTATGTCACACTTTTTGTATGAACCATCTGTAAATTTGTATGGATCGTCACACTTTGCTCACCCCCTCCCCCTCTAGGCGTGACTAATTTGTGGACGCTCCCTTTTATGACTACAGGTCGGACTCGATTATCCGGAGACTGATTATCCGGGGACTCGATTATCCAGTTCGATATCCGGAATTTTAGACTCGATTATCCAGTATTATTCTCAAAATTTTTTTTATTCTAAATTTTATTTTCAATAAGATAATATACACTATGATTATTTTAACAATGTGCCGTATCTAGGTTGTGGGAGGAGTTGAAAAGGGTCGTTTGTATACTGAAATTTGACTATACTATATCAGCTTCATGAATTGAAATGATTATACTGTTATATTCATAAAATAAGATTATATGAAGAAATATGAACGTAGCTTTCTAAAGGAACTTATCTTGCAAAATATCACCCTTTGAGAATAATCCTATACGTAACCTGTTTTCTCGTGGAAATTCACGATTTTGCATTAAGCTATCAATACACTGTTTGTCATAATGACAAATTTTGTCAAGTCAGCCTGATATCCATGTCAATTTCTAGTCAGTTTGGTAAGTCCGGATCAATTGACAAATGTTTGTCATTAGACAAACAGTGAACTGAGACTTCTATAACTAATAGTTATTCTAAAAAATGATATTCTGCAAGATAAATTCCTTAGAAAACTCAATTGAAAGGACATTATTGGCGCTGATGGAGCATTTTGACTTGTTTTTGATGACCTTTCCCGTCCGACCAAACACCTATGTTTTGTATTTTCCTAAAACATCCTTGTGTTTAGATAACATTGCAAAAATCAGTTATTTCTATGAAACTGTTATTTTCTTAAATTTTTGAAAAGATTAACATCGTCTGTTTTTAGGAGTGAATATTCTTGCCAGACAATGGTGATCCTTTGATATTTACCATTTTGCAACACTGATAGTGTGAAAACATCGTTAAAACTTTTTTCTGGCAACTCTGTATCATGTTTATTTACAATTGAATTGTCAAAAAGTGCAAAGCGCGCGTATTCAACTGGTGTGGTTTCAAAAATAGTTCCGTCGAAAAACTACTGCTTGCAATTACTGTTATTTGCTAAATGGTTTATTTTGCAATAGAGCATCGCTGCTCGCGACAGTGTTTGCAAATTGTTTGTGCCATACCAGGACGTTAGTCATTTGAAATCAACGTTGGTGGGAGAAACCAACAGAAGTGGTCAACATTAGTTACTACCGATTAAACAGATATCGAAGGAAAGAATCGGCTTTGGTTGCTTTTGCAAACGGACGAAATTATAGGTAAGATTTTTTAATAATTAACTTGAGATAATGGTGAATTACATTGATGGGGTTTTCGCTCGTACTTTTCCTTCTGCAGATGTATCCGACGGCAACCAGGACACCTGCCAAAAGTGAGTTTCCGCTCAACAACCTGAATAATCGGAAAGATTATATTGAGAAAAGCTGAAGTGAATTCGGGGTGGCTAAGGGTCGCGTATATTCCAGCTAAGCTGACGAGCAGCTTCCGCGGTTGCCAAGCCAACACACAAGCACTCACTTCTTTGAGCCTTTTGGAAGAAGCTTACGTACATCGTGCTTTAAGGCGGTCTGCATTTACGATCCGTGGCGACCCTCTTGGGCCCGTTCTAGATACATAACGCTTTAGGGGTGGGAGGGTACCTGCCAGGCGTAACAGCTCGCAATTTTCAAACCCTTTCGCAAAAAAACGTTAGAGGGGTGGGTGGGGGCTGAAAATGCCAAATTTTGCGTTATGTAATTTGTGAATGAACTCTTAACGGTTTCGAAAGTTGGCACTTTTAACATCGATTAACGGTTTGCTAAACTTGACGTCATTTGTACCGTCACCACTAGCTGGACTAGCTGGGACCATTACTTAATGTAAGTATCACTAAATCCATTAGAAGTTCGTAGTAGTCTTGTTCTTATGATTATTTGTTTCCATCCTCCAGGGATCACTGGAATACGACCTGGGAAACTCTCCGGCCTGTCAGCTGTTGTAAGAGCAGTCGACAGTCTGATGGTCAAAGTTGGAGTTTGTAAAAATTAACGAGCAGCAATATCATCCAACAACAGCAAGACCGTGGTGGATACAGCGCCAGTACATACATATACGATATCGACAAGCACCAATGGCGCTTGCATCGATAAAAATAATCTTGCTCACTTGCATTGTTTGTACTTGCACTCATTGAGTATAGGTACGTTCCGGGTCGAAGGGTTCCAGACAATCTGACCATGAAGAAATATAATCGCGATCAGCTATTGAAGATGAAGAAGAACGCCCCGAACGTGAAGGTCCAATAGCATCAGCAATCATTCATTGATTCGGGTAACCAATGCAGCAAATATCAACGGCAGCGTAATTCCTTCTGTTCTCGTATTAAATATCATAAAACATATTAAATAAATTAAATTAAAAGTTATAATATATTCCAACTAAATAATGGGGTTGTTCACAAAATTCTTTACACTGTAGAGCTTTTACAATATGATATAAATTATGTCATCAATACAAAAGGGTTAGGGGGGCCTAAAATTGCCTAATTTCGCGTTTCGTAATTTGTCAGAAGCCCCTCATTATAAAACATATTTATGCCACATTTGTCCCAATCTGGTCAGAGTAAAAAAAATAGGTTCTTTTGCATTCAATTTCTCTGAATGTATGTCGATCTTCATTACTTTTTGCAGGGTAAAGTATCATTTAGGCAACACTTCCAGTCCCGTCCGCAATTTTTGTTACTCGCACGCAACAACAATTGAATTACTCGGTTTTAGTATATGTTAGTATCTGTAGATTTCTAGTGATACAAACAAAACAAGCCATTATGTTGGGAAGTGGCCGAATTCTTAACGTTGCGTAAGGAAATATATGTTACAACCATTATACTGTCGTGAATCTAATCATTCAGCCATTACAGATGCCTCTTGCGACTCACGGCAGTATCGTTAATGCAATTAAACCATCCCAATATTTGCATTAAATTACATAATGCGCATATCTTTTTTATTTATTATAATATCATAGTACTATGCCATATGTATTGGATGTCCCAGGATGTAAAGCCAAAGAAGCAGAAGAAGAGGAAGAACGGTTGTATATCATTCAGTAATCATATCTTGAGAATACATTCACGTAATGATCAAATTACCGGAAGATTATGGACTTCCTTCATTATGTAATGCTTAGGAGGAAAGGGACGAATAAAACATTTCTACTATAAGATTAGTAACCCCGAGATCCTACGCGCCATTCAAATTATTATCGACTCAATAAAACACGGTAATGCAGCCTAAGCAAGAGTAAAATGTTTATTCACTTCTCAAGTTGTTCTTTTGTACAAGCTGTTTGGTGTATCAATGAATATGAATATTTTTCGGTTGAGAAGGTTGATGTACTGAAGGAGTTTCAGAAGATTGGTTTTGCTATTGTTGTTAATGCGGAGATGGTTCTAAGTGTTTTGGTAAGATTTGCGGTGAAGATTCCATGGGTTGTTGTTTGGGTGATGCTACATCAGCTGGACTTTAAGATGCGGCGATGGTTGCCAGAAACACTTAAAATCGGTGCGAAGAGTACCACGGGGTGAGGCTGCATCACATCCTGTTGCTGAATCTGCGGAGTATCCACTGGTGGTGTAGGCATGTGAGTAGCATGATGCGAATGGGTAACATGCATGGGTGGCCTACTCTCATCGCTTGCATCTGGTCCATCATTTGCTGAGGTCCGTGCGATGGAGCGGCTCATTGTAATTGACCGTAGTAGCACTCGAGTATGGCCGCATGGATCGTTGAGGCAAATGCTTAGTGTTACTATTTACATTCATGCTACTGCTATTCAACATTTTTTCGTCCACCATCACCATTAATCTGGTTCATATTATTGTTACTATTTAATCCGCAGGCTGACCGTGCAGCTGTGGTGGCTGCTGCTGTTGTTCATATTGCACGTGTCCATACACTGAAATTAAGTGAAGAAATATTGTGATTTGATTTTTTCAAAAAAAAAAGGCAATACTCACCGTACTGCATTGTATGCGCGGGATGTAATTGCATTCCGCTGCCTCCGTGTTGAAGATTAAGCGGCGGTTGTTGTTTCTGCAGCTGTTGCTGTTGTGAAGACATTGACATGTTCGGATAACTGTTTTTGTGTAGCGCTTTTGGGCTTTGTGGCTGATGGGGTGGCGGTGGTTGTTGTTACTCTTGATGTGATGGTGGTCCACCGTTATTAGCTATTAGCGGGATGATGCGGAAAGATAACTTGCCAAGTCCACCGGGCTTGCGTTTGGCAGGAACTATGTATTTTGCAGTCGATGGCATTACTGTATTGCTAGTACTACTTTTATCGTTCATACTGGCCGTTAACGACGGCTGGGGGCTGGAATTAGCTGGCTGAACGACAGTTGCAAATGCTCATTCTTCGTCACCATTTTCCAGGTCAATTCGGTCATTGTAAATTAGATTGTTTACTATTTATTTGGCGATCCCTTATGCTTCCTATTTTGGGTCTTGTAGCCAGTTTGTGACTAATCAAATGTTAATGTACACCATAGATCATCTCATTCTTGTGGAACCATACATACATTTGTCCCATTCTTTGTATTTGTATCCAATTCGAGGTTGAACTCACAATCACCGTTCAGCCCATCGCTTCCGTCCCGCTGTTCGAGTTTCCGTTCCTCTGGTCGGCCGTTACCGTTGCACCGGGAGATGTCGGTGTCTGTTATAAATGTGTCTCTCGTGGCGCAGTAGAGGTCGACGTCTTTGGCAGCAATACTGACAATGTCGCACGGCTTGACGATTAGCCGATCCACTACTGTATCTACGATAATTTTACTCTCGTTGTTTTGTCCGACCTCAATATGATGTTCAAGTTCCAGCACAATCTGGAAAAAAATTTCAAAAGCATTACATTAATATTAGCTACGGAATAATGCTTGACGACTGAAGGCGATTTACTGATATGGGACAAACTGGTGACGCAACTACATCAGCCGGTACAAGTTGGGCCTGAACCCACGTAACTCCTTCACCAGTGAAGCCAAGTTGAGATTGTAAGTGATGATGAGATAGTCATCGGTGGTGCAAATGATCTGCCGGCACCGCATCAGACGGGGTCAGTCTTTCTTACAGTAATCAATGTTCTTCGCCCAGTTGGAGTGTCTCTGCAGGCCATAGGTTTGTTTTTTTTAATTCCATTTGTCCCACAGGACCACAGTGCTGTCATCCGATTATCAAGGAACTTGATACAATTAACGCTGTCGGTGTGGGCATTTCTGATAGATACACATTTGCTTCTCGGTAATGAAATCGAACAGCACGATCGTCTTCTTTTCACACGCAGCCACCAGCAATGTACCATCCGGCGAAAACTCCATATTGAACGTTTCACCATACTCGCGGCTTTTGCATGCATTAGGCGGATCATTCCAGCTCTTTTTGGGCTCCAGCGAGTAACAGATATCCCGATTCACTGAATCGGCGCCGGAAAGCCACTTTCTCGCTGCTGAAGTCATGAATGCAGTGTCACATTATTCCGTAGTGATTTCCGCCTTGTATTGATATAAATGCAAAACATTTTATTGCTGCTCCACCGTCACTCGTCCTCGTCGTCGAGAAAGTCGCTTCACCGATACGGAATACGTAACTGTAAGACACAAACACCCGTTTCACGAATCACGACTGACAGTCTGCGAACGGCAACCACGACTTTTTCCGTACACCAATCATTGAAATCCTTCCTGCCTTCACCGCACAATTTCTTTCACAAATTCACTATTTTTTCCCCCGAAATTTCGACCCAAGGCACCCGAAAGCAGCGAAGAAAATTTGTATCTGTTTTTACAGCCAGACGATTTTTCCACATTTTCTTCCTGGATGACGATGACGACGGTTCGGGTGTCCCATCGTGCGATATTTACCGATAAACTTATTTACCTATAATCCAATTTTATTCACTTTACAATCTTGGATTCGACGGATGCGTATTAAAATTCTGCTCTTTGCTTCGCGAGATCAACGAGCAAGCAAATACTTTGACAAACAAAAAACACAAAAACGGCTGTCAAGCAAACAAAAAATAAAAACAACTTTGAACTCACCACGCATTATAGAGGAGACTGGAGATCAACGGGTTTTGTGGGGGAAAAAACTAATAGGGAAACAGGGGTTAAAAATTTGAAAAAGTAATTGATTGTTTTTCAATAGTTCCAGGCGAAAACAAATACAGGTCTCTTGAGAAAATGTCTCAGAAATGAAAGTAATCATTTGAGCGAATACATTTTCACGAAAGGTCTATTGATCCTCTATGGCAATTGTACCTGAAATAATCTAAACGCTCATTCAATGTTCTTTTCCGTAGATCTAACGTGTTTCAGTACTCTGAATTTCACTAATGATCCACGTTAGCTCCAATGCTTCTTGTCACTAGAATTTAACGTGTTTATAATGTTTCATTTTTCACTAACAATCCCGTTAAACTCATCTGAAATAAAACTGAATCGATTCAGTATGCTGTCTCGATAGGTTCAGTATGCTGTCTTTTTGTCAAGTAGGATGACAAATCCTTGTTGTGCAATAACACGAAAATGTAGGGTGCTTTATAAACGGAGACGCTAAATGTTTGTTACTATCAGATGAAGATAAAGGTAGTTTATCATCTTTTTTTTCTATAAGATTATTCTTTTCAAACGTGATCGATTTTTCAGATTTAGAGATATGTGGATGATTGACCAGCTATTTGCATATGTACTAGCACAGGCAAGTGTGATATATATTGTGTCTTGTAAAATAATAATGACTTAACCAATAAATATGGAAATTGTTTCATTAAAAATCTATAAAAACGGTATTATTATTCTTGTAAATTACAGTAATTGCTAATGTTTTGGAGTTCGTAAAAAAACTAAGGTACCAATTCTGACATCTTCCATAAAAACCAATCCATACAATTTAACGTGTTTTCCATTTTGTTCGTGTGATTCCAATGTATCGAACGTTTAGATTTTTGACATTTGAAACTGATTACACGTTATTCTGGTATGTTGCTCAACTAGTGAAAATTCATGTGGGAACTAGTGGCATGGGCGTGTATAATGCTTTCAGTGTACTAGAACGAAGCGTTTTAACTATGGGGAAATGGGGAAATATTCCTCTGCCCGTTTCTCTCATTTGTATCAGGTGACGAAGCAATTTGTTTTCATGTCTTGTTGATAAAAAAAAGCCTTATGCTTTATGTCCATCGTCGTTAATTATAAATTGAGAGGAATACTGCAACCAATGTTATGCATCCAAACGGATCGTTCTATGGCCGAGGCTTCCACGGAAAAGTTCTTGAAGTAGAAGTTTGTGGACATGTTAATGATTCATCCAAATAAAATAAATATGTAGAACAACTCTATTGTCCTATATTTGATTCAAAGACCCTTTTGTCTCCCCTCGACACAAATGTACCGAAGTATTGTTCGCTCAAAACAAACATGTTTTGATGTCTCGGATTCATAGTATTATATACCGATCATCTATGGCGGCAAGTGGGACCATTTTTGGCATTATCCTTATCCAATTTGCTTTGCGACTGAGTTAGATTTCTGCTTAACTTTCAAAGGACTAAGTAACATTTTTTCATGAATTAATTTGAGTAGTGCAATCAAAGCTCATGTTTTCCGTGATTGCGCTATTCAAATTACATGAAAAAAATATTACTGGTCCTAGATAAACGGAAATGGAAATCTTATCAAGGTCCCCCTAACACGTGACCGAAAATTGCGACGCGATTCTAACGCTTGGCGATTGCGATTCTGTCGCCGTTGGTTGAAGAGTAAATAACTGGAACATTGCTACGCGACCCAACGATAAAATCGCCGACTAGTTTTCATAACGATAGTAGAATCTATAGATGAGCTGGAACATGGCTGAGTCGATTTTTTGCCCGTGCACACGCATATGACGTCACAGCCCTACAGTTTCCGTAAATAGGTGACGTCATGCTCGTTTGGAACACGTTTGACAGTTCGTTTGGAGACAGAGGATTTATCTTCGCTCATCTATATATTCCACTATCTATGGTTTTCGCTTGAGGCGATGAAATCACTCAGGTCTGGGAGAGCCTTTATATTGTTTCCTATTGGAAAAATTGATAGATCGGGCAATTGACTCAAAAGTTTCATAGCTTTTGTTGAAAATTGACTAAATAGATAAACTTTGGGTTTAGAAATAATAGCCAAAAATACTATTTTTTACAAAGTGCGTAAATAGCGGAAGTGCACCGGTTTTGTAGCTAACAGGTGCCTATTTGGCCAACTCCTGAAAAACATATTTTTCCAAAATAATCGATCAGTTAAAGCAGCGCTGAATCGTGAATATAGAACCTGAAGACGTCTCCTCAACACATGTTCCATCGTTCAGCCTTTTAACGGTGGATTCAATTTTTGTAGGTGGTCAATCGGCCCCCGATACGCTTCCATCGGATTGTTTGTTTGACGTTTGTACTACGCCATCTGTTTGCGTTGCCACACACTATTTAGCATGGCGATAATGTTCTGACGATGATTTTGATTGCATTTTGTTCAAGTGAGCGTCTGTTTCTCTTTGGGGCTAATCTTCCGTTTCCTCGCTGTACATATTCATCTCATGCGAAACAAAGAAATTCCACCAATTTCGTCCTTCTTTTCGCTTCTTTAGCATGCTCACTCTGAAAAATCACAAACAAAATACGCATTGCTTTGTTTTTCTTGAGACCAATATCGGAGCTATGAGATGAAGTCAGGAGCGATAACCCTATCTCTTATTAGAACTAATAAACCCTCCCAAATTGCTTTATTTTGGAGTTATTAAAATTGCCAAATTAGGACATGTGGCCAAACCAGTACAGTTCCCTAGTCTGTATTTTTTGGCATCATTCTTAACCATCAAGTTCGATTCGAATGGGAATCCTGTCTCATCATTTCATATTGAAAGCAGCCAGATCGTACTATAGACTCACAGTTATGGCAAAATACACTCATTATATATACAGAAAGTCACCGATACCGGTAGGTGGATTAATAAGGGTTTCTAAAATAATTTCTGACTACACCACTGCAAATACAATAAAACTAATTTTTCGTCATTTAATTGCAGGTTTGATTTTTTCTTCTAGTGATTCGATTATCGAGTTCTGATTATCCGGAGTGAAAAAAATCGATACTCAGATAATCGAGTCCGACCTGTATATGAGAGCCATAAACGATAAAAGATAAATATATTCGGCACAACTGACTAGCATAGATATTTGGGTAATAGTCGAGTTAAGTTTAAGGGATTATTTGCAAGGTTTTCTTTTATTCATCATTGGCTGCTTGTATTCAAATATTATACAACCTTAGGCTGAAGTTGAGCTTTAACCAATTGTTAGTTGGGTACGACCATGGAAAAGTATACAGCAAATGAAGTCACGAGTATCTCAAATAATCAATTATTGAGTTACTTTCCCAAAATTTATTCTGGCTAACAACAAATATTTAGGGACGCTTCCCCTCCAGTTGTGCAGTTGACGAGAATAGTCATCCTTCAAGCCATTCAGTTGAACGTATTCAGAAAGCGAGGAATAAAACCATCCCATTCCTCGAAAATAGAAGACTGCATTGAGTTTCGGTAGATAGCCTCAGTCGGTCAATCTAACTGAATGAATTAAACGTGCCAAATAAAGTATACAAATTTTAAAAAATCGCGCTTACCAGTAGGTAACCGTTTTCATCAGCCAATCTTGGCCATTCAGCCACCAGCTGCCTTATCTGGATCTGTCTCTCCCTGATTTCTTAACGCAGTAAAACGATTCTCGCCAATGATCTACTACTTTTCGGAGGGTTGTTGATTATTTCGGGCCATGATTTAAACGAATTTTGTTTTTGATTTCTGAAATCAAAAGATTACATTATTAATTAAAAAAACAATCAACAACAATAATACCTTCACTTGTCAAAGTCAAAGCTTCGTTAAAGATTTTCCAATAATCGACGGTGGTATTTTCTGCTCAGTTTGTAGCAGCTGATGCTTTTTGTTGGCGGTTGTGGAACGATCATACACAAAAACAAATATTGTTTCCTTGAATGTTTTGCACTTTACATTTGAAAAGTGCTAACCGTTTCTTAAATTAAAATTAAATTGGCTTTGTAAAAAGTAGGTTTCTTAACTCGAAAGTTTTTCGCCTCTGCTCTCAATTTAAATTAAAAGTACAACCATTCAACCTGAAAATGCTAAATTAATCAAAATCCTCAAACTTGATAGAAAAAGAAGAAAATTCATTTACTCTGTTTACTCAATCCCACTACGGAATATCAGATGGTTAAAATAAATAAAAATATGAAATTTTTTATTTTGATTGCCACCTAAACTATTGGTTGAATTAGTCTTGACCAATGAATTTAATACTTGCATAACAAAAAAGGTAAAATTTAATTAATATATTGTACCATTGCGTTATTTTTTTGATTGTCAAGTAAAGTTATTTTTATTTGTCCATCAAATAAACAAAATTACATAATGCCACTCCGTGTGTATCGTCTTTGATGCTATCATCTCTATCCGTCAAGCTCATCGAAAAACAAAATTTCAACAACAATATCGGCGGTAACATTCGTATTTACTGTTTCGTGGATTTTTACTATTTTGAGATCGTTCTGTTCTCGAAGATCTCCGGAAAAGCGGTCCCGGAACGGTGACTGGAATAGAACGGCACAATCAAGCAACAGATTTCCAAGTTTTATAATACCACCTGAAAACAACCTTCATGCCTTTCCCAAGTTTGGTTCACTAGCGGACATAAAATGGATTGTTGCTTTTTACTGCGAGGAAACAATCAGAACTTCACGGAATGGAAGGTAGGTAATAATATATTTTTGAGACATCATGGAAGATTTCAAAGCGATAGTGTCGTGTTGCGTGTGTTTGAAACTTTATCCCAAAATTTATTTTTACAGATCGGTTTCTGGTAATTATGATCAGAAAACATCTATGGCGGCGCAATATTTATCAATGCCTGCAATACGCGACCGACAACCTTGAGGGGTATTTTACGGCGCTATTATACATTGTGAGTTATAAAACGCGATTTAAAATCATGAAATAAATCATTAAAACATTATATTTTTAGTAAAATGGAAAAGAAAGGATATAGGGCAAAGAAGGGGTGGGAGGCGCGGTCTAGGTTCCTTCTTTGATTGAAACTATCCTTTCTAAATGAAATAATTCCACTCTTTTATTTACGATGTGATCATTTCCATTTGACAGTTCTACAGTTTTGTTTTAAAAGTTCAAACTTTTAATTTCAAGGCGTCATGCAACTTTTGAACATGGTTGTCTAAAAGTTACCTACTTTTATTTTGAGCATTCACTGCTCTCTACGAAAAAGAACCAATACCAAGCTTTCATTTTACCAACGTTTTTCAATTTTACCAATGATTTTCTTTCTGTGTAGAATCCTAGTTGGATGCTTTTGTTTATCGCTCGTTCCGTGGATTGAAGTACACTTCCTGTGGAGGAAAAAAAATGTAATGAGGGTTGAGTTACTACATAATGTGGTTAATTACTGTAGCTCTGTGAAATTTCTCTGCGATGCATTGTGAAAATCGTCCATATCTGGTATCGGGAAATAATTGCCATTCGCAATTAATGATCGACTACATTAGATGCCATCGCTTCCCTATGTTGAGTGTCTAGTCGCTGATGAGTTTTATAAAACTGTGTCACAATCTTCCCTTTTTCGTTTATTCCGAGAATGTCCTCCAGAAGATTCAGAGTAACTGATGTGAGCAGAGAAGAGGATATTAGATGTGATGCGAGAACTTGTGTTTGTGATGGACCAGGTTGCTAACGATGGGTGAATTTTTGATCACCGGATCTACCTGAAACATAACACTTTTTTCCCACAGCTGAACTTTCTCCTGAGAGCGTGCTTATGGCCTGTCCACTTCGCGACTGAGAAAATATCATAGCAAAACCACTTCGTCAGTGAGTGCAAGATATTCCACCGTCACCATATGTCCTATATTGAAAAACTTATACAGATCTCAGCAAAAACTAACACAAAATAATCTTACCGATCAAATAGAATAGATTGATGAATCCATTTTAATTATCGACGATCAGTTTACTAGCTCTGGCATCACAGGCTGAGGAATAAACAAGGTTTTACGATAAATGTCTTCTAAAACATAGCCATACAAACCATCACTAGCCTCTTCTTCCTCAATTATACCATCAAGAGTTTAACCATTTGGTTTTCGTTTTGCGCATTCATTTTACATTAGATTTAAAATAACAAAGAACTTAAATTATTTACGTCCTGGCGGTTAAGATGACGTGTAATGATGAAAAATGTCAGTCAAGTGAACCAGACAGATATTGTTGTTTTACTATGTACACATTAAAATATACCGTGTTAGCATAGTGTTTTTAAAAACAATGTGTTGTTATTTCAACGATCTTTGTATTTATTTTGAAAACACTAGAATTTGTTATTTTTACTACAGCACCATGGTTGAATTTACTATACCTTTTGTTTCAGTGTGGTAACTAAATATCTTTTGTTCCGTGTGTTCGGCATTGAACCTGAGTTCAGCTCTGATTTCCAGCAGCTTCAAAACAAGTCGACATAAGTTTGATTTCGTGCGAGAGCTCAGTCATTTTAATTTCTGTTTCGTTTGTAGATTTGCCTCTCATAATTTATTTAAACATTTTTAGTGTTAAAGGCTCTTCACGTTCGAAAAATCTTCAGCCCAGGTGATTTATTTCTTCAGTTAATAGGTAAAATAAGTGTAACAAATATGAAAGTTTCGATTTAGAGCCGAACATGAATGATTGTTTTCATTAATGGATTTCTTATGGGCGCCTCCATCAGAAAGCGTCTGCTCAAGCTTGTTTGGATCAAGTCGATATGGGGATAACATCCCTGTTTTAGCCACATATAAATTACCGTTCCAAAAATATTAATATTACAAAGCGTGAACTAAACCTCAATGCTACAATGATTCTTCAATAAACGTGAAATAAAAAGTAATATTTCCATTAAATTTGCCTAATTGATGTGCCTTTACAAGATAAGGAATTTGCTCTCACTTTTAATGTTGTCCAATGAGCAGCTCGGTAATTCTCATCCCTCGATGTCCCAAAACAAGAGGCAGGACGGGAACAACTTCGAGCTGCTCATTGCACAGCACTTTTGTTTAGCTTAATGGCTACAAATAATTTTAGACTTCTTTTAAACATGCACAGTTAAGTTTGAATGCAGTTTTTCACTTATAGTTTTGGTAATCCTCACTTCTTAAATTTTAGATAATTTTTCAAGATGGTTTGGTTGGAGTCTTGCTGGTCTCCTTGCATCTGGTCGAATTCGAGTTAAAACAGGAGTTATGCCGTAGCAGCATACACGGTTGCAATATGCATTGTCACATTACTATGGTAAGTTAAGCATAGCATAAATCCAAACGATGGTGAACCATTATTTACGTTCCACGTAAATATAATGATAATATGCCTGGACCATAATCGTATTATAGTCTGATAAAGTTTTGACCATAGGGGCTACGGTTTTTGTCGACCGGACTGTATGAGCAACTGTACCGGACTGTATGAGTTAAGAATGTTGACCGTAAGAAAAATCGATTTTCATGCATTTTTGGACGAAGGTTTTATCGTACAGCTCTCGTTGGCTATCTTTAGATGGGCTACGATTTGATTAGGCCCGTTAGTTGGGCTGTAGCCACTTAAAACGAAGGTGGACGTCAAATTATGACATCAACGGCGTTTTTTTTCTTTTTGGTTGCGCTCTGAATTTCTATTGTATTAGCTGATTTGACAGCTGAAATCTCAGCCCAACTAACAGTCTTTCATAGATGGGCTACGAGTTTAGCCCAACAGGCGAGTTGACTGTATTATGGTTATGGTTCGTGACACTGTAAACCTCATTATTACGTTGAGGTAAATGTTTTATTATAGATATGTACTGTTATATTATGTGTTTATGGGTAACGATATCAACTATGTCCATGTTATATTTAAGAATGGTAGATGATTACGCGGGTAGGCTAGTTAGATGTAAGTATTTATTATGCTATTAGTTGGACTAATTGATTTGATTCACATTGTCATTTTTGACTCACAGTTAAATGAAAATGAAAAATAAGATTAACAAAATGGAATAGATAAATATATCAATATGACATTTGATATGTATTTAAAATTGATTCATTTAGACTGGCGCTACATGCTCGTAGTGGTGATTCGTCGCAACTGTATACGCCGCTGTTCGAAACTGACATTCTTGACTCGATACAAGTCGTCGAGAGGATTCTTCATTGCATACTTGTGTTGCGATTATTTCCTCGTTCGGCATTTGCTATTCGCTGAAAACGACGACCCGAGGTTGGATGCTTCCGTGGTTGACATTGTTTGGAGTGGCCATTCTGTTGTTTGTATTTGGCCTATGGTTGATCGGTGGTTACTATATTTATGTAAGATAATCAATTCCATACTACTGTAACTGCCTATTCAGACTACGAGCTTTATTACTTGATAAACAATGGCCGTATGTTTCACACAAGACAACAGACATAACACTAATTGATTACGAATGCACGTTTCGTCGACGACTAGCGATAGACGTCGTAATCCTTCAAGTCTGAATTTTCACTCAATTGCCTTCCGGTGAAATGTCATCGAAACATTGTTCCGTTTAACATACTCAAGATGGTGGTAGAGGAGTTGGGGATGGATTTATTGAAAAATGTTCAGAAGTGTCAATGTGCGCTTCTTGACAAATCAGGGGCTACTTTGGACATTTTGAAACATGAATTACGACGTTACTACTCTCAAATTCAAGTACCATTGCCGGGTGTCTTGTTGATAGTTGGATGGCAACTTTTTGTTTCAAATTTGAATTTTTTCTTTTAGTTTTTAGAAAATCAAAAATCAGTAGCCTTGCTTAGGATGTTATCGATCATTAAGTAATCTACGTTCGATTATTTAGTAGTTTTCAATAACTCATTCCAGAGGCTAAATTTCAAAATGTATTTGTATGGTGGACTTTTAGTGCGAGGTTTTCTACAACTTTTCCTTAACAGATCATGTTCAATTCCACCTAAGGAGTTACGGTGCTAGTTGCTATACTGCTACTAAATGATAACAAATATGCAACTCATTTAGTCTAATTTCTGCTATTAGCGCTATAACTCCGTTACTATGAAATTCAAACAACAACGAACTGTTAGGCAGAGTTGAGATAAACCTTGCTGGAAGTCCATCTATCGCTATATTTTGAAATTTATCCTCTGGAATGAGTTATTGAAAAACTACTAAATGATCGAATGCAGATTACTAATGATCAGTAACATCCTTGCCCCGAGATCAGAAGCCCCGACGACGGTACGTCTGTTTGTGTTTCACAATCTGTTTTATGTATTGTTGTCATCAAGAGATAAAGCCTGTTACTGTTTATATAGGCTCAGGGTTAAACAAACATTTTTTACAGCTCAACAAACTCTATCAGTTTAATATTGGGGTTTGGATGCATACAACGTAAAATGAATGTAAACACGCCTATGGAAACATTAAATAAACAAATATTTTCTTCAGATTTATTGCTGGATGTGCGTTTATTCAGTATCAGATTTTCGTTGAAATGCAATCTAATGAACTTTGTCTGAATGTTCGAACAATAGATCTAACTTTACAGGCATGTCAGATTGTATCGGACCACCTTTCTACAGCCAATTAACTCTCGACATGGAAGTACTATGACTCATAAGCAGAATTAATCAGTTTATTTCTCGAAATAAGTAACAAAAGTGCCTTCGTCCATTCCAATAACGGTATTCAGTTGCAGTTTTTGTTGGTATTTTAGACTTACATTAATATGTTTATAAGTTTAATGTATTTTATAATGAACCGTATTATGATTTTGAAGACAGTTCAAATAGCCTGATAGTGTTTAAAAAAGAGACCATTTACATTTCCATTTACTTTTCAATTGAACATGTTTCACTTATATCATTAGGAAAAGTAAACCTCAATTTACGTCCATAATGAGTAATATATTCATATACAATTGTTGTTATCGTCATATTTGAAATTGAGAAAAACTAGCCCAGATATTCATGCAGTTTTCTTTTCAACTCATCGTCAAGCACACTTTAGATGCGACATTCTCACATATTGATTAGATCGAAAAATTAAACGAGAACAAGTACCCATTACCCGTAAATTTGTTTACGATTGTTCGTCAGGCTACTCGTAGCATGCTGCAGTAAAATATATCCAATTTTTACTGAAAAATAACTGCTCAGAAATGAAGGTGTCGTCCAGCCTGCGAGCTATATCACTTAAGTAAGTAAGCACCAATCTAATTGTTACCGCAAAGAATACATAATGCACGTCTCATATCAAGATTCTATATATTTAGTGATATATCTCATAATATGACCGTAGTGTAATACAACTTAATGTATATACAAGGCCGAAACACGTGGGTTTTAGTATTTAGATATGTGAGTGGTATAGAAATGTTTATCAATAAGGAAAGTCGGACTGATTTGCGATTTGGGCGTAACTTATTTTGTAAAAAACATTAGGGAGGCAATTCTCTATAAAGTAGGCAGTTTTGGAAAACCACGGTATGTATCTGAAAGATACCGAACAAACAAGGGATGCAAGGCAGACCGCGAAATAACTCGTCTCCTTTTATGCGAATTGAACTCGGCGTTGATGAACTCAGGTGGGCAGTAGCGCTGCGGCGATGGAGCTGGTGGTGCTAGTCGTGGTGATCGTTGTGATAGGAGCACTAGCACCTCCGGTGCATGTACTGACTGCCCCGATGCTCACTGCTGTGACCGCCATAACGATACCAGCAAAGAATTCGGAGGCGCATAGTGGCTGGACGATGCTCGTGGAGGACCAACGCTGGGAGTTTTGAAAGGAAAGTGTTGCGTACCATCTAGGTGGGGTGCAGATGGCGGACGGTACGTGGAGGCGAATGAACGAGGTTGCATCAGCTGTTGGAGAACCATCCATCGTTCACCGCGAAAATCGGAAAAACTGGGTGGGCCGGGCACGTAGCCAGAATGTCGGACAGTAATAACGGTGAAATGGTTCTCGACAACGATCCGACGGAACAAGAAGGCAAGGTGCACAGCGGGCAAGGTGGATCGATCAGGTGGAGGACGATTTGCGGACCCTCCCAGACTGCGTGGTTGGCGAAGTGCAGCCATGGACCGAGCTGAATGACTTTTATGTGCAGCTACAGCCCTCGGCAATCTGATAATAAATAAATAAAATAAATCCAAATCAGTCCAGTATAAAAAAACATAAATTATCCCCCGGCGTGGGTTTGCAGAAATCTCTCAATAGATAACAAACAACGATAAAGAGAGAAAAACATGTTCGAATCATAACAAGCCATGATAACAATTTATCAAATTTGTATACAAGTCAATACCAAATTTTAAAACGACTGTATCTGCTTTTGTAAACAAAGATTCAACGTCATTTGTCGAATCTGAGCACTCTCACGCAACCCATCATCAACACTAGGTGAAGACTTGAGTGCTGTAGATTCGACAAATAAATGTTGAAACTTTAATGCTGTCAATAAGGCTTGAAGTATCGAAGTTTGTCCTAATCCTGCTCATGCCCATTTGCTGACAAAAAGAACAGGCAGGACGAGGAACACTGACCACTTCAACTGCCGTTGAACTTAACACTAACAAAGCAGATAATCGTTTATGAAAAGTGAAATGAAAAAACAGAATCGGATAGGACGCCCCACATAAAAATGGTGATTCTCGCTTTGTTTTGTGTGTAGAACAAGTTGAAATTCAAGTCAGACCCAGTGCTCCCCATATTTGTAGCTTTCTAAAGAAATTTATCATGAGGTATACCTCCAGATCAGTTCTCTATAATGACAGTTTGAAAAAGTCTCTCGCGGTATATACATATTGTATGTATACAGAAATGATAAAGTGAAGACTTGTTCATTCTCTTAAGTTCAATCCCGCCTTTGATGATGGTTTATTATAGTATTTATTATGGAAAACGCATGAGAAAGATCGAAATATGCCTAGGGAGATAGATACCATTATTTATTTTATTTATTAGATTAAGACCGATTGGCCTGGTTGAAGTACATACAGTCGTCTCCATGTCGGAATACGCTCTTCTCATATGTATGTCTATATAGATTATCCGCTCGACACGGACACAAAATACTGGCAAGCAATTTTACAATAATAAATATTATTATTATTTACAAAAAGTTCGTGTATATTGTTTTTACACGAATGATTAGATTCATGACGAAATTCAAGAGTTTGTTGTCAATTTTATCTGTGAAGGCATTTTCAACCCTTTTAAACAACCTTGATTCATAATCGACCACGTGATTGAGAACAATGGACTGAATGTAACATTGAAGCGATGGTTTTGTTGTGTAAACATGATCAGCTGGAAAGTTGAGAACAATGAAAATATGTAAAGATGAGGGGCTGGCGCAACTGTCACGATCTTCAGCACGGTAATGCCATCAGCGAAATCTGAGAAAAGAACATGGTTAGAAAAAAATTACCTAATTTTAGGTGTCTTTTTTTTTCTCTTGCATCTCCTTCCTCTTCCTTTGTTGTCATAAAATGAAAGTAAAACTCTCAACAAGGGCATTAAATTGTGGGAACTCAACGTTGAATAATCTTATGTTTACACAAAGCTAAGAAAATTTACTAACTTTTGGAAAGTTTCTATTTTAAATTAAGTAAATTTTACTTAATATAAAGTGAATTTTACTAATTTCGAAAAAAAATAATTACTGGGTTCCAATAAACCAGGGAACCGAAGCGACAATCTTTATCTCATAACTAAAATGTCTTTGCTCACACATCATTTAGTCAAAGCCGCATTAACTGGATAGCAAGTAACAGAAGCTATATATGCTTGTAAAAACACAGCCCTAAAAGTTGTTAAAAGTGGAAAAGAGGCAATTATAAGACCGAATTAATGGTTCATTGCTTTGCATGTTGAAATAAGCACCAGTAATGCATCGCTGCATTCGTATTGCTGATTTAGAGCACAGAGAACAGACGTTCATCTTCATTCGCGTCTTGTGAAAAGTAGTTTGTACTGGTCATTTTAAAGTGTCGTTATGCCCGTTGCGCAGTGCTAGTGTGCTGATAAATATGGTTAAAATTTGCCGTGTTTACTTTTAGCGCTAGTGTTCATTCCAATTGCTCCTAGGCTCGCTCTAGGTGGCAGCACTACATTGTTTATTAAGCAACCCGTGGCAAGAGGGTGCTTCTCAGGACATCTTCATGAATATTCCAGCATACATTTTGAAAAGTACTTCTTCCGAATCGTGCGTTTACAAACAACTAGATTTTCTCAAAATATTGTTGGCTACACATCTTTCAATTAGTCAAAATAATACCAGCTTTTATGGTCAATGTAATATAATCCTAAACATCTTTCAGCACACCATTTATTTCTTTTCATTTACTAATGAATGTTGTTGATTTGCATCCCCGGACCATTTCAACTGTAAAGCTCGCACAGTATAAACAATAATAATATCTTTTGTTTTGATTTGGAGCGGGAACAAGTACGAAATATGATTTCGTTAGCGTTTGATTCACCTGTCGATTCACTCCAATTCGTGAGTTTATTATATTTTAGCATCAAATAACATAATTCCATGGCCAAAGATGTGAATCTTACAAATTATTTTGAAAACAATTTTCAGATTTAACCAAAACAAATAGTAAACAAATCTGATGTTTATTTGTACAATAACAACGGACGTGAATGGCTACCGTCCGTGGACATAATACTTTGTCAAGCCCTTATGATATGTATAGGACGCCAGAGAGGTGTTATTAAGTGTATACCAACGCCATCACTTAGTGGAATTGAGTTTTATGTCAGCTGCATGCGTTGGCGGCGCTGAGGTGCGATTTAAATCTTTACACGTTTTCAACGAAATTTGTTCAAGCATCATGTCTGTTCTCTGTGTTTAGAGTATCGTTGTCTGACAGTTGATAAATAAATGCAACAACACATCGTTAAAACAGATCTAATGCAGTAGCATTTAGCATGCGATTTGTGATTGATATATAGCAATATTGTAAAATGACTTGGTGTTGCTAGGAGAGCAGAGTGTATAATATATTATATAATTAGTAAGGTTATTTACATATCAGGTAGCTAAATTACAAATTATATTACATCACTCTGGTTTCCCAAAGTACTCCTAGCATTCAATATTTTCAATTTACGTTTTGTTGGTAGCTCAGGCGTGTATAACACTTTACGGACATGGTTCTTTGCATATATACAATCAATATCATTTATTTTCAGTTAGTAAGGAGAGGGTGAAAGCCAGCGTAGCTCGTGGTGAGCTCGAGGTGATTCACAATGTTAGGATGGACGGGGCTAGGATTTTTGGATCAGAATTCAGCTTCTCATCCGGGTATTTGGCGTCAGGACGATGTTGGGCGTGTCGTGTGCTCGAGGAATGGTTCGACTGGAGCATCTTCCGGATGGCAAAATATGGTGCTCTTTGGAACAGAAAGCAGAGACTAACACACAAAAAAGACTGAAGAAAAAAACAAACTGTTAGATTTTAATATCGAAGCACAAAAGAAACTATAAAGACCCGCATATAACCTACATCGATCTCCAAAACACCCTCGAACTTCCTGAAGGGTTGTTACCTCAGGCCCTAGGTATCAATAGTGCTCTCTGGAGCGTCATTTCCGAAACGGACCAAACCCGTGATCGATCAACAGAAGTAGGTCATGAAGTGAAACGGTCATGAAAAAATATCTGTCCGTCATTTTTTTGTTGAGCATATTTTTTTATTTGGATTTTCTTTGGTTCAATTCCTTCCATTTGTGAAAAAAATTAAGGCCGTGAATAAAGAACAGAATGTTCCTAACTTAACTTGACCTCAGGGCCCTACCTGGAGCTAACTTAACGACCCTACTTGTCAGGGTTCGCCATTGTTGCTGTTCGAAATCTGTAATCCCTCTGATAAACTGGATACACCTGTATCAGTGATTTCGTGCAGTATTGGATGTAAACCGTGTTGCTGGAAAAAAAGTGCTGAAGGAACCAGTGCTAAAGTACGACATACGATACAGCCAGTTGCAGAGAAGGGCGAGTGATCAGCTGACAGGGTGCAGGTTGAGCGGAGGAAGATACAGGAAGGCCAAGATGCACGTGGTGAAATGGCATTTGGTAGATTGGTAGGTAGTAGGTAGGTAGCAGGTAGTTGGACTGCCGAGAAAGCTGGAAATATAATTTTGGATCTGGTCATTATGGAACCTGGGAATGGGCGATTTGATGGAAATAAGTAAAAGCATTGAACTGCCAATTTGTCTGTGTGGTCTGCACTTATATTACCATTTTATTATTCTGTTACTCGTGAACAATATGCCTGATTTAACCCAAACCGACACGACGTGTCACTGGCGCTCTCTGATTGTCCCCATTTTAGTGGTCATTCTGCTTTGCGGGCGATCGCTTCTGTCATCAGCTAAGACACACTCTGCTGCATTGTTAATACGCATAGGTTTGTGGCTGAGCTACGAAAAACCTAAGCCATTATGGGGAGATGGTGGTAGTGTTCGATGATTTTTCTTATGGCGTCGTGGACAGCAAATTTCAATTATTATCATTGGGTGAAGAACCGAAGTGGGCGATTAGCGAGTTAGTTTTCTCACAATCGTACGCTAAACCTAACTCAGAGTGGTGCTTTTTCATTTGGTGATGCGCTATACAGCGCACCACTTCGAGATTATATTGACTGTATGAATTTAGAGTCCACTTCGTTGGGGCTGAATTCGGTTTTCTATGCAATTGATAATGCACTAAATTGGGTAACACGTCCGGTGGTCGAGTGGTTTAACTTCTCTGAATATAGCCTATCTATCGCATTATTTTCTTTTCAAAAGTCTATGCCACATTGCAACGAGTGTCAGTTATAAATATTATATTTTATTATGCCACTATATTCGCGATATAACCAAGGACTAGTTTATTATATATAGAAGAACAGCCTCCAAACATGGTGCACTATTATAAATTCGATAATTTCAACTTTAAATATTCTAAAACTGACTTCATACTACAAATAGAAAAGACACAGAATTGATTTATCAATAGATTTATTATTGCTAGATAACTTTCACCATATATATACTTCTATACTTGAAGCATTGCATAAACTCTATTTTGATGTAGAGTTTCAATGATAAGACAATTTCTAATTCTGATGTGATATCATCATGAATAGATAACCCTGTCAATTATATGCCATGGAAGTTTCAATGTTTTTATTTTTCATTATGTTTGTAGAATTCACATTGTTACATTGACTTCTATATGTATTTTTGTTTCAATAAAAACGCTCATGTCATTATATAGATACTGCCATCCGTCTTTTAGTTTCATCTTTCAAATCAGAAGCCTATTTTCGAGTCGTTGAACATGGAACAAGTATATTCCCGTGTTAAACCAGGACATTTTACGACTGAACTGTTGGTTCTGCATCTCTACAGACTAAAACTAAGCTTCGGTATAGAAAGGTCAGAATTGAAACTTAGATGAAATTCATTACTCATATCATATATTTACGAGATGATACTCTACTTACATGATTACATATATAACATAAAATAACCATCAGGGCACCCGATTAGGCTGATTTGAATAGGAAGAGTGAATCGCCAACTTCTTTATTAACATCTCGTGGATAAAGGGCGGGCTCTTCTCCCATCTATTGGGTCAATCTGGAATCGAGGCTAGATTATATTGTGTATGTACGAACTTTCTTCTGAAGGAGATTCTCTATTCATCCGTGATTCGCATAAGTGTCTCCTTATGGAACCACCCCATTTTGGCCCTTCATACAGGAGTTTGATAAATACAAACAATAATATAATCGTGATCAAATCGTTTGTCAGTATGCAGTGCTATCAGGCAGGTGCGCTACAATAGATGGTAGTATCATCAATCAATCAATCAGGACCAATGTACATTCATCAGTGTCTGTCTCATCTGTCGCTCCATACGCAGTTGACTATCGACAAGGTTTATTCTGTACAGATGTGCGTTTAGTGAATAGTGATTGGACATAAAGCCTCGACATCGTGCGAGTGAAGCCCTCAGAGCTAAGTCACTACCTCTGACGCTATGAACTTGGACTTTTACTGAAAATAGCCCGCGTCCAAGTTCTTTATGTGTCCGAATTTACTTTACCAGCTTTGAAGAGTACTCTGACGGCAATGAGGAAAAACTCGTTGCTCGAGGTGTCTATCATAAACCCCACCTTCCTGTGCCCACGTTTTTGCGCGAGTCATGCACTTCTCATTGCTGATTGAGCAGTGAGAGGGACCCAACAAGGTAATCTTGAATGATCTTTCGACCAAAACAGCATATCTGCTCTCTTATGTTTGTAGAAAGTAGATGCGTGTAACCCATTTCATCGACCGGGTGCCTCGATAGAACTAAGACTATCCGAAAGATGAAATAATGGTCTGAGGCTGATTGGAAATTATCCCAAAAGCGAATTAATTGCTGCAGCTCAGAATATAAACCGAACTACGGTTCCTGCTAGTTTCGAGAAGGTGGTTGAAGTTACAAACGAAACACCAAGCCAGTCGATCCGTTGATGCGAGAACCATCATTGGAAATACCTATTTTGCGAATGACGATTTCATATTTTTCAGAAAAGTGAGGAATAGATTTTGTCGAAGATGATCTGGTATTCTTGATAGCATGTTTCATAGACAGATCATGACAATTGAGGAACTGTGTTGGTGAAGTAGACTCCAGGGTGGATTGATAACAGGAAAACAAAGATCTATGCCAGTGTAATTGGTAGTCCTCTCAAGAATCTTGAACGACAACTTAGTTCAAGCATATAATCAAAATTATCTCAGAACAAGTGTTTACTTGTTCCATTTGATAGGCTTGGTGAGGCTCCCCAAGACCGTGCTTTAAAGGATGACTCCAGTAAGCACCTCCAGGCTCATGTATTGGCGTTGAATGCATGCGCTAAGGGCAATACGCCAAACAACATTGACGAATTCGTTTCCAAGATCAGTGGCAATCAGCTGCAGAGGAAAGCAAAGATTACTCTAAAACAGAGAGATAGTCGTTCTATAAGAGTTTGATGAGGTCTTCGGGTGAGCACCCACCATGTTCGGAGAATAGAACGTAAAAATTGATCCTTTTCCGCTTTTGTATCAAATACGCAATGATGAGTTTCCAATTGGCATTTGGATCACGGCTTGCCAAGTATTTAGAATAAAAGATTGAGTTGATGTCATCATTAACAGCCCATTTCATTGAGCAGAGATACCGTCTGTAGTAAACTGACAACCTGAGGTTTTTGCGGTGAAAACTCGATCCCCTAAATTCTGGCGCCAAACAGTCAGATTATCAGGTCTTCTGCAATGGTCCTTGCAAGAAGCTGATGCATGGACCTCTTAGAGAGACCACGGCATCATCTGCAAGTTGTCTAAGCGTGCATTGTCCTTCAAACATCGTGTCAATATCTTTAACATAGAAATTATAAGCAAGGGACTTAAACATGATCCTTGGGAAAGCCCATGTAGCTATTCTGGAAGTTGTCAAGAGTGCCAGTGTGAGAATTCATTTGTTTTCTGACAACAATTGCTGACAAGATAATTTAAAAATACAGGTAGTCATTATGTGCTTTAGATTTTGACAGTAGCTTCTATGGAAACAGAATCCAAAGCGCCCATATTATCAAGAAAACTGAAGCCGTTCTCCTTGTGCGAATAGGCCAGCTGTATATATCTAAAGAAAGCAACGCTAGACAATCGTTTGTTCTTTCCTTTTTCTAAATCAAATTCCCAAACTAGGTATTTGAAGCAATGCACTTTTCTTCACTTGTTCAATTCTTGAAAGGATCATTTTCTCCATAGTATTTTCTCATGCACGTAGGCATGCATCGTAGTCAGTATGTTGTGATTAGAGCAACTGGTTTCCCTAGGCTTTTTGAATAGTATTGACTTTGACCTGTAGCCATTCAGGTGGCACAATGATTGTACTCCATGAAACGTTGACGAGTCAAGATAATCGTCTTTTCGCGATATCTGGGAGGTTTTCGAAGATTGAATTTGATGACTGCTCATCCCGGAGCAGAGTTATTCGATGAAGAAGACATTAGAAAGTTCCAGCATTGAAAATGGTCACCCAGGACGGGATCATGACTGATTCTCAAGATAGCATTGTTCTGCTGGTACGGAATCTGGACAGACCTTTTTTGCGAAGCTGAATATCCATCGATTGGGTATTCTTCACTCTCGTTGGTGGAATGCGGTTCCGCATGTTGAGCCGTTTTCAAATGTTGTCATTGAGGTTTCTCGCGATAGTCCCTCGACAAAGAAACGTCGCCAGTAGCTACGTTTTTAGCCCATTGAGAGATTTTGAGCTTTTCTTTCCAAGCCTCAATAATCTCTGAAAAACTCGAACCTTCCAATGTTTACGGAACGCCTTGAAGGCATCAGATTTCTCAGAATACAACGGTACATTCTTCATCCCATCCGGGGTGGCTAGGTGCCTTACTGACAGATGTGCTTGGAACGATCGTTTTCTGTTAGGCTTCTAGTGCGCTTTTAATTAATTCGAGTAAGGAATCGATATTCATCAGCGGTGGAAGAACTCAGTTGATTCAATGCCAATATTTATCATTCCGTGTTTTGCCCAGTCAATGTTCTTCGTGAGGGTCAGAGAACATTAACTGGCTCAGGATTGATGATAGCTACTTTTAATTGTAGTAACTATCGATATAGTCACTACCGTAGGGATCTTGGATAACCTTCCAGTTGCAATCTAACGATAGATGAATTTGAACATAAAGACAATCAATACGGCCTTGTGACCATTTGGTCCCTGTCAGTTACTTCCGGTGTTCAAAATATCAAATTAGAAATCGTCCACAAATCATAGAAAATGGCGTATAATCGTCTGCCGTTTCGCCCATCAATACCTGTGCGTTCATATCTCCCAATATCAACACTAGGGATGATAAAGGAGACTGCGCTCCAAAGATGTCGACGATTAAGAGAGAGGCATTTGGAGGATACCTGAAGCTATACAAGATCTTTATTCTTCATTTACTTGGCGTACGAGCGATTTCTAAGCCGAGGAACAGTCAGAATGAGAATTCTGCAGAAGATAGCATTTTGATCCCCAAAGAACGCCACCATATGATCATTCCGATGCTGAATATATTAAAATCGTGAAGTTGATTTCGTCTTCGAGAAAACTATGTTTCTGGGTGCAAATATTCGCAATCGATGACGAATCAAAACGAAACGTCAATTTATTTTTAGACTATGACGGTTCCTGCAGCACAGTGATTGTATGGCCGATATTGTATCCATCGAGATACAATTCCTGCAAGAAGGGCCATGAGCAGTCAATTCTTCTAGATAACTTTCCACTTGGTATAAGAGGGTCAATGTGTGGCCTCAGATATCGGAATATTGAATAAATTCAAAAACGGTCAAGGTCGCTATAAGGAGATCAATCCTCGCTTGGACGAATTACTTTTTGGGAAGAACGAATTGTAGTTTTTCTTTCATTGGTTCTCTAGACCGGATATTTCTTGGAAACATCGGTTTGAGCAATAATGGAGAATGTCTTGCTAAGATGGATCCAAAGAGGATGAAGACAGGTTGCTTCAGGGTTTTAAATAGATCACCATTGCCTTGAATTTAAAGCTTTATGGATGACTTTTGATATTCTTAGGCGACGATCACCGGGGAAGACGGTTGCTTCTCTTTTCGGCGTGTACCTCCGTAAATCATCCCCTATCAGCTGCGTCGAGTCCATTCGTCAATGCATATAGGAATCATAATCACTTACTACGGACGGTAACTGAAATAGACAGCCTTTGGTGGTATCGGCGGATGTATCTTGCCTAACCATTTCCGCATAGAATCTGCTTGGGCGCTGGGCAACAGCGCTTCACTTTTGGGTGCGCTTTCTGTACAGGGCAACGATGCTTCGCAAACCATGCAGGCCGAACTAGCCACCTGGCACATTTTGGCTGGCTTGTTGCTGGCAAGTTCCCTCCCGATGTCTTTCGAAAACATTTACCATGCGTGGTTTTGTTGTCTAAAACTCGGCAGTGTGACCAAGTTGTTTGCAATTGTAATTTATTAAATAGCCATGGTACAAAAAAGACCTTTTGGCTACATATTCTCTTAAATCGACATATTTTGGAAATCGAACCCGGCTAAACGTCACCCAAGCTTGAGCCTGACTTAGAATAACTTTTTTGCCATCTACCATGGTTGCTGAATGCAATTCCTTGCAATCAGAATATCCAAGTAGACTCCATTGCGTTCTTCCTAGTTGGAATTAAATTAATGATACGCCGGATAAAAATATCATTAAAGTATCCATAAATTTTATTGTTACACATCCATTTAAAACATAATTTTTACCATTGAATATAATGGAATTTACGACAATAAAATCACATGAGGAATAAGGATTTTCCACGATAAAATGAAGTATAATGGGACTTTTTACAATTAAAAGGGAATTTGTTATAGTATCTTTACAATAAAAATCGAAAATTTTCACATACAAAATTCGAGGCACACGAATTGATTTAACGGTACTTCAATGGGATGCTTTCGACGACAGACAAAGAATAAGCATTGTGTTTTCAATTACTTTCTATTGTTTTACAATAGAAAATACAACAAGATTTAGAATGCACATTAG